>NC_061510.1:120215598-120311082 GCF_022539505.1 Lolium rigidum
AAGTGTATAATCTTGATTAAATATTGTATTTGATACTCACTTTGAAATCCAAAAGGATTTGAATAATATATTGTGTTTGAATTGTAAATTCATATTTATGTTGTGTAATGATTATTGTTTAATGTTTAACACTTGTCAAATAAAATCAATTTCCCAAATCAACAAGATACAAAAGAGATCATGTCGAAATTTCCCTAACTCATATTGCCTAACCCTAAGTGCAAAATGAGAGAGAACCTCGATCCCTCTTAGGTTTAGTTGCAATAAGGCGCGAAAATTTCCCCCGTTTTGCGATGAAATGCACATCCCATTTCTAAATCTACCCTTCGTTGTTCCTATGTTCTGGGTTATTACACCTGAGCCTTCTTCTCCAGCTCCACCGTCCTCCGTCCTTTCCGCTCCAACGTCGACAGCTTGCGGCGCAGGCAATCTTGCTGCCATTCATCGTCGGTCATTCCTTCAGGCTTCTTCTTCGGAGCCGGCGCCTTCCGCGGCTTCGCGAACGGCGCTTTCGCATTGCCCGGCGGCTTCTTGGCCGCTTTCTTCGCCATCTTTTTGGGGGCTGTCGGCGGCGCCATGGAATGGGGAGAGGGTAGCGGCGGCGGGTGGACGGCGGGAGGGAGAAAGAAAACGGCGGGATAGGAGAAAGAAATCGGCGGGATATGTTTTGGGAGGCCTGTGCGCGCCGGTATAGGCGCGATTTGGCGGGAGCGGCGGGATTTGGCGGGAGTGTGCGACGATTTTTCCCTGTGCCGGCCGACGCGTCGGGCCCGCGTCGGTTGGCCTCGCTCGTTGTGTCCGGCGTCCCCGGTGCGTCCCCGTGGGACGGGGACGGGCTCGGGCGCCGGACACCGTATCGGGCCGCGCCGGACAAAAATGGGCTTTGGGGGACGCGACTGGGACGCTTTTTTTGTCCGGCGCGCCCCAAATCGCTTTGGGGGACGGTTTGGGGGACGCGACTGGAGATGCTCTCATGGAGGCAGCGGCAGGCCTTCCTCCGGTCCGGTGGCGCGCCGCTCGGGCCCCACGTCTCGTCTCGGCGGCGTCGGCTTCGGCGCGCTCGCGGCGTTCTATTTCGTGCTGCTGAGGCTCACCCGAGCTGAGCCGAGCTGTACCGTGGGCAGCTGTAGCGCGAGGCTCGGGGCGTACGAGCCGCCGTTCAAATTCTTCGGTGACCGTTACCCGTTGTGGAGGCGAGGGCTAGCCATACGGCGCGCTGAGCACGTATGGCCGGCTGGTATGGGGCCGTGCAGGTACGTGGGCATCGGGGCCAATGGGATTATCATTTGGAGCCCTGCTTCGCTCATCTTTATTGTTTTTTTCGTTGGCCTTGTGATTTGAATTGTTCCTCTTCAAATACTGCTATTGGTGCATGAGTGAATGTCTTCGTCCTTCTTGAGTCAAGTAGAGAATGACCAGATGGTCAGTTGGTTAGCTTGAGTTGGCGGCTACCCTGCAACACGAGTTCGAATCTTCTCGAACGCGGATTTGTGGCTCATTTAGCTTCTTCTATAAGAATATGCCCTGGGTGCTAATGCTCATGGGTCTTGTTTTTTTGTTCTTGTTGAGTCGAGTACTAAGCTGATTACATGCAAATGTTTGAAATTATACGTACGACTGACATGGGAAGTTCGTGACTTCTCCATAAAACTTAGAGCATTTCAACTAGATCCCGAATCTTCGTCCGGCCAAGATAATAACAACCAGTATTCGGTTTTCCAAGATCGCACCCTTGATTTTTGACCAATGCGCCATATACTCAACTTTTGGCTACCTCGATCCACAACCCCTGGTCCGCGAAAGCATTGGCGGGCTGAAATTTCACCTACTTCCAAGCGTGCATCCGAGGTCTCTCCACCTGCACCGTCGTAGATCCCGTTCGTTCCCACCCACTTTGTGCCACGTAGAAGCTTCCACCCCCTCCGCTGCCCCTCCCACCCTTGGTGAACTTGCGAGCATTGGTTTTGTTCCGCCCGCCGCATCAACCATGATGCCGCCATGGATTCATCTATGAGCTTGACCAAAGGCACCGAGGTGGTCTACAAGGCTTGAATCAAGAGGTCCTTAACCGCCAACGCGACCACTGCCACATTCGCTCTCGGGTTGAATCATTCCGCCTGTCAGTTTTGCCTTCTCGTTCCCCGCCGAGCCCGCCCCGATTCGCCGTCAAGTTGCGTCCATGCCCTCGCCGCCTTGGAGTTGGAGGTGAGATGAGGGTAAATTAGAGTCATTTATCCAAGATTAGAGCGTGAAAATTTGTGACCATATGTTTTTTTTGTAGATGGACTCGACGCGGCGTGATTTTTTGCTTCAGGACTCGTTGTTGTCCATGGATTCCGACATCGAAAATTTCCTTCTCGATGACCATGTCGAGAACCTCATCTTACTAGTGGTCGTGAAGGAGCATGTGGATGGCAAGAAACGAAAGCGTGCACCTACCCGGCTCATCTCTTTCATAGGCATTGTCGAATTCGCAGAGAGCTATTTTCTTGAAACTTACTGGGAGATTAAAAAAAGAGGCACTCATACCCAACTCCATAATGATCTTGTTAAGCACCAATGCCATCTATTTGGAGCAAGATAGTCTCATTTTTCTCATATTTATTCATGTGTAATTTGAAAATTCATTCCATTCCAGACCATTCTTAATTTATTTAATTATTTGATTTGAATATTTATTATAATTTGTATTATTTTGTATTATTCATGCATACTGAAATTTAATTGCTGAAATCATAAATTTATACTAAATCCCTAGCCAGGATTTGTTGCACCGGCGGCGGGTGCAGACCGAAAACATCCAAACCAGTATCGGATAACTTATCCGGTATGAGTTCAGTGACCTATTCAGCCACATCACGCGCGACACCGAAAAGATTTTTCAGGATACCCAATCCAAGATTACCGGGGTTGGTATATCCGGGATCTGCCAGAGATGCTCTTGGGTATGACTGGTTCCTCGCACACTTTTTCTACATATGGGGAACATTGTTCTCAGGAAGCTCTGTGTGCAAATGCAGCCTCTAATTCACATTGTGTATCTAATTTGGTTCCTAATAATTCCTTTCAGGCATCACAGCAGAAGCCAAGCCTCCGTCGAGTGGTTGCCCACAATTTATGTTTCGTCTAATCGACTGTCATTTGGTTAAAAGACGTTTCCCTGATATGATAACCTCCTCGGCTATGTGGTGATCTTACCCAACAAATAAACATTATTTACAAGGTATTTGACGCAATAGAAATTTAGGCCACGACTGATATATAGCACATAATCAGAAAGACTAATTTAGTTGTAGTGGTGCATGATAGTGTTGCACAACAACTTGACGAACAAATGCTCGTGATGCAACTATTAATCGAGGGGTTAGTACATACCACCTCAAAAAAATATACAAACTTGACATCAGTTTTCATCAAACCTAACTACTCCCAAAATATACATCATCATCACTAGAACAAGCACCACAACAAGCACCCCATGTATAGGCTTCTCAAAGTTAATACGTCCTCACAGTATACCAGCTCATGCTGCTCTAGGGGCTCATCGCAAGATACATGGTGGCATGTGACTTGTGCTCCATGAGGTGGTTGAGAGCATAGTGGATTGCAGTTGGAGAGATGGGTGCTACTGCAACACGACCAGAGAATATGATCTTCATATGACCATAGTTCTTCATAGGCTTGTTGATGAAATCAGTGTCCTTCGTGTTGCAAACAAGAAGTTAGTTAGTTCTTGGCCATGTGCTAGCTTATGACTTAGTGAATGAAGTGATATATGGATCTAACATTGACGTGCGCAAAGTAGACATCGCCATACATCATCATAGCTATTGTCTCCTCCACCCAACACACACTCTCAAGCATTTTGACCTTGAGGACATGAACCCACCTTACTCTCCAATGCCTTGGACGTTTGTAGATATGCTCCGGGAGAACTTCACGCCCACGAAACTTGAGAACAACCTCTGCAATAGCTTTAAGGTCCTTCATCCTAACTTCGTTATCCATTGGAACCTCATTCTTGATGAACTCACACACCCTATTCAGTACGAAGTTGGACAGAGGAAATGAGCATATCATCATGTTCTTCTTCCAAATTTGACAATACCTATTAGGCACCGGCATATATAGAAGCAGCACCGCCAGCTGTACTGAGTTTTCCGATGGATCAAATGAGTTTTTCTTGTCCTACATAAAAAATCATAGTATCATAGTGCAAGAACAATGGCAAGTAAGCAACTTCCAACATTCTAACAAGCTTCGTGAAAGAGAGCCATGTTGGATAGTGAAGCTTGCCTGCTGCCATGTATAAACGGAAAGCTGGTACAGTAAGAACAAGTACGCATGGTAGAACCAATCGTCATACCAGTCATCGCGCTTTTACGTGGAGTACTCATCACTGAAGATGAGACAACACAACCAACACAAGCACAAAACATTGATCTACCTCTTCCGCACGCTAGATCATGAAACTAGTGTTGCTAAATAAACTATACTAGTATCAGATCAAAGCTCACAAGTCTAGACTACCAGGTCTAAGCTATCAAATCTAACAGATCTAACCTATCACAACTAGAGTTCAATGTTACAACAATCTCACAATCGGGCAAGAAAGATGACATGCCAGTATACCTGGGCATAGTTCAGGCCAGGCCGGGCTTCAGTCCGGGCCTAACAAAGCCCGACGCAAAAAAACCTAGGCCCAGGCCCAGGCCCGGCTCGGCCCGGCCCAACCGTCAGGCGTAGAATTTCGGCCCAAACCCGACCCATCACAACAAATACCCATTGGGTTTCAGGCCTCGAGCCATGCCTCTTCCTTATTTGGCACATTTCTCAAGCCCAGGCCAGGCCCAGCGCAACCATCGGGCCTAAATATTTGGCCCAGGCCCGGCCCACAGGCATGCTCGAGTTGACCCAAGCCCAGGAATTGTGGACCGGGCAGGTCCGACCAGCCCGGGCTTCCCATAGCCAGGTATACATGCCAGCGAGGTGGAGGAAGATGACTTGCCACGGTGGAGCTCCATCGGCTAGAGGAGCTGGTGTCGCTTACCTGCTTGCCGGTGAAGAAGCTTCTCTCGACGGAGAGCTCTAATGGGAGAAAATGGTGGGGCACGATTTGGCGGTGAGCGTTACCATAGGAATAACGACATCTCCAATGGGGCGACCCAAACGGATGCTAAGCGACCGTTTGAGTCCGGCCGGGCCGAAAGTGCGTCTAGTACACGCTCCAGTGGGGCGACGCATAGTGACCGGACCATCCGCAACGATACAAACCTGGCCCAAATATGCGCCTCGGATGCGTCGCGGTGGATGCTACGCGGACGCACAAACTGTCCGCTCGCGTCTGGCGGACATTTCATCGGGCCCGCCTGGCAGTGATCCAGGGTCGATGTGTCTTCTCAGCGGCGCCGCATACTGGTGCCGAGGCATCGCTTCGGCAGTCTGCGGCCGCGTAATGGCGATGCCTCGCGTGGCGCGTAGCCGGCGCCTACCTCTGCGCACGAAGTAATGGCGATGCCACGCTTGCCGCGGCCGTCGCCTGCCTCCGACCTATATAAACAGGGGAACGCGCATCTCATCTCCTCCCACACTAAACCCTAGCCGCCGCACAACCTCCACCGTAGCGCCGCCGCCGCTCAACCTCCACCTTTGCCACCATGAGCAGCGCCGGCCGCGGCCAGGCTGATGCACCTCCACCTCCACCTTCGACCCCACCTCCCCCGGCCTCGAGCTCCATGAGGAGTTCTACGATGATATAGCACCGACGACCTCCTCGACCCGGTCAGGGACGCCAAGTTCCTGGCTGACGCAGAGAAGGAAGCAGAGGAGGAGCGGGCGGCCCACGCGGCGTTTGGCTCCAAGATGGAACACCGCAGGGTGGCGGCCGCCGCAGCCGCAAAGGACGACGACTCCGACATCTCATGGTCTTCTGATGACCCTGATGCGCCTATCCCGGAGGAGAAGGCGGCGGAGCAGACGGCGTTAGTCGACTCCTTCGAGACGCTCAAGGAGGTCAAGGATGCCGCGAACGCGAGGCTGCGGTTGTGCCTGCTAGAGGACGCAGCGGCTCACCGAGCCCTAGCGGCCGCACGATAGGCGGCGGAGAAGCATACGTGGGAGGGACGCAACAACGGGGTCGGGCCGTCGGGCAACAAGTTGTCTAGGTTTCTACAACTAGATTGTATAGTTTCTATGTAGTAGTTTCTATGCTTTTTAAATATGTTGCAAAAAAAAAAAATGGGTCATCCCATTAGAAGCACACCCAGACGCAAACGACGCGGGAGGCAAGCCCTAAGTCGAGAAACGGGAATGCAAGAAAGCGCCCCTTATGCACAGTCACACGCATTTATTTTGCGATGGATTGCCCCCATAAATTGAAACTTCGTGCGCTCGAGTGGGATTCACGGGAACATGCGACGTGCAATTACTGACAACATGCACTGTCTCAAAGCTTTTGGCGGCCCTTTTTATCCAGATCGGCGCCCTACATATGCACCGGGCTGGGTGGATCGGAACGCAAGGCAACAAGGCGAGTTGGTGATCCCGAGATTAATCGCACTCCGTACACTGCCAAGTTAGTTAGTGATGGCCACGGTAGGTACCGCTGAATGCAACGTCCCATCTCTCATTTATTTCCTCTAATGGTCATATAGCTTGTACATAAAACTTGCCAAAACTTTACTCTTTGTGTGATACATTCCTGGTCCTGTTTCTAGGGGTACGGTTGGACAGAGAGTAAGCCTGTGAATATAAATAATAAGGGGAAAAGAAACGAAAAAAAAAATATGGACGAAAGAACAGCACGTTGACATTCCAATTGGAAAAAATAAATGCACGTATGTGAGTGATTAGGAGTATCAATCGTTTTATTTATTCTTTTAGGCTAGGAGTATCAAATATTCTGACCTGGTTATGGCAAATAGTGCTAGTCAGTTTGAGTATTGAAATGGATAAAGTCACGTAAGTGCAGTCATCGAAAAACGCCGACACGATCACACGAACTTGTCAACAGCTAGGCGGCAGGCACCTTCAACTATTCATGTGCGCGCTAAGACACGAATCCATGATTCATGTACGAGGCAGTACTGATTGCAAGCGAAGCAAATCGTGTGGGATTAATTAACAAACTTAGCAACACATACGCGAAGCAAATCTCATTTTGTAGGAGTACTACTTTTAGATACACGTGTAAATATCAACATGTAAGCCAAATAATCGATGTGATACCAGGGATACACAACACTCGTGTGGGAATACACTTTCCCATTCATGAAACAGTGAGGAGATTCATATACTCCCTCCGTCAGCGGAAGTCTGTATTTCCAAGTTTTTTTAAAAGTTATTGTTTAAACCAAATTGATGGTATCTATAAAAAAAATGCGTCAATATTTATGTCACCGGGTTAGTACATTAGATCCATGATGAAGTATACTTTCATCATACAGGTATTTGATTTCATAAAGATTAATATAGTTTTGTATAACCTTGGTTAAAGTTTAAGAGAGTTTGACTCTCCGAGAAAGTTGAAAGTATAAGGAACCACATGTCTATTGTGCAAGTTAAAGTACATGTAATAGAAAAGGTTTAATGCTAGAAACGCCTAATTTAGATTTGCGCAAAAAAACAGAGTAATGTGCTTGTTTGTACAATACATAGGTGTTTTCAGTCACTCATATTTTGCAAGGTACATATGAGTGAATTTTCATAGCTCAGGAAAGCTCAATTGTCTTAATATCTCTTTTCAATAAATGGTTATAAGGATATACTCCCTCCTTGCCACTATGCAGTGCATATAAGATTTTTAAAAAGTCAAACGATGTCAACTTTGACCAAGTTTTTTGATAAAAATAGTTACATCTACCATACCAAATGTATAACATATGAATTTGTATATTGTGAGGAATCTAATGGTATTGATTAGGTATTCTAGATGTTGATATTTTTTCCTATACTTGGTCAAACTGTACATCGTTTGACTTTCGAAAATTCATGTACGCACTACATTATTTTGGCAAGGAGGGAGTATCATTTAGTAAAGTGATATGTTTGGCAATCTATCTACATGGTGCACATGTAATTTGATGTTCAACTTTGATCTCAATTTGACCAACAATGTACACCATCTGTTTCTGATTTAGTCTACATTTTATAAAGAGTTGAGATAAACTAGTGCTGTATTTATGAATACTACTTAGATCGATATGTGAACAACCAATCGAAGCTACATTAAAATAGCAACGTCCAATAGAGAGAGCAAAACTATTTCGTTTTCAGTGTTGTTGTTGACTAAAAACTAGAATGTATAGTATTTTAGAACAAATTTTGGGGCTAAAATGTAGACTATTCCATAACGGTGGAAGTATGTGCTATGTACTACTAAAATTATGCGAATGAATTCATATTTGAAAAATGATTCAAATCTTATAAATCAGGCAGAAAGGAATATCCAACATAAGTAGGGATAGAGTGCGTATAATAGAAATTCAAGGTTAGATCACAAACACATGTCATCCAAAATCGCGGCATTTCTTATGGATGCATGTCAAATGTGTTATGCTTCAAAAAGAGCTGCACAGATAGTTGCCATTTGTGGAGTTGCACAAACTTTCATGAGGTAGTATCTTCGCATCGACGCCAAAGATAAGTTGCGGCAATTATGATGTGGGCCTTGACAAAAAAATCTCAGAAAAAGCATCGCCATCGCCCCTTTGGATGTGTGATTCAGATATCATCGTGTCACAGACACAAAATCTGTATATTCGCGCGTGAATGGACCTCTTGTATTTTAGAACAAAAGTAGTAGCAATTTTATGAATTCTTCCGAACTTCAAAATTTGTAGTAATAACAAAGAAATAAAGGATGCCAATGAGACCAAGCACTAAATCACCATGACCTACATTACTAATTTGGTTTACTTGACCCACACATCCTTAAAACATTCACCATATGTTTCACCCGGAGTCAAATCATATGTTGGCTCTCCTAAGTGCAAGTATCGTATATATTAGAAAAGAATCATAATGATTGTTAAGTGTTGGTGACTGTCTACCAAAACGGTTAGAAATGAAATGACAGTGATCAGCAGTGAACAAGAAATAGTTGGAGGCTAAGCAACATGGGTCTCGAGAGCAGAGTGCACTTTACTCAAAACAAAACCCCCAGAACGGCGAAGACAGCGAAATGTGGAGGACCCAGGAGGTGAAAGGGAGGAGGAGGAGAATATATATAATCGAGTCCATTCCTCCACTAACCACAATTGTTAAACTTAAACCCGGAGCCGGAGGAGCCGAAAGAAAGAAAAGCAGGCAAGCAGCAGCGTCGCCGCTGCCCACAAAGCTCCCACCTCTCCGCCTCCCAGCCTCCATTATAACCACCCGCACAAAACCACAGAGCGTTGATGGGCTCCGCGACCGCCTAATTCCACCGTCCGATTTCAAAACACAAGAACAGGGCCCGAGCAGAGCAGCGCAGCGCAGCCTCGGATGGCGGAGCCGGCGGCGCTCTTCTCGCTCTCGGCGGCCGCCGTGGTGGAGGACGTGCTGCGGGAGCACGGCTGCCGCCTCAGCGACCGCGACCTCGCCTCCCGCAGGACCGGGGAAGCCGGTACGACCGACCGCGCTCACCACTCCCACGACGTCGCCAGTTTTTTTTAAGCTAATGTTGCCGCTTCGTCTCGCTCACGTCGTGTCGCTGAATTTCGCTTCGGCTTGGTTGGTGCAGCGGCGAGGCGGAACGAGGCGGCGGGGTGGCTGCGCCGCGCGGTGGGGGCCGTCGCGGGGCGGGACCTGCCGGAGGAGCCGTCGGAGGAGGAGTTCCGCCTCGGCCTCCGCAACGGCCAGATCCTCTGCAGCGCGCTCAACAGGGTCCACCCGGGCGCCGTCCAGAAGGCGAGCCCGCGCACTCGTCCTGTTCGATCATTTGGCTCGCTCCCCCTCTCTCCCCGTCCCCCCCGGCACCCGCGCGCGTCCGCTGTGCTGACACACGTCAATGCTTCCCACGCGCAGGTGGTCACGGCGGACTCGGTCGACGGCGCGGCGCTGTCGGCGTTCCAGTACTTCGAGAACGTGCGCAACTTCCTCGTGGCGGCGCAGGACATCGGCCTGCCGTGCTTCGAGGCCTCCGATTTGGAGCAGGTTCGTGTGTCCCCACGCCCACAGGGCCTCGCTTGCTTGCTTGCTGCTCCAGCAAAGCGCCTATGACGGCATCTTTGCTTTAAACGCACACTCTCTCGTGGTCGTGCTCGTGGAGCTGTGACCCTCATGCGCCTTTTTTTTCCGCCTTTCTGACGAGCGCAGGGAGGGAAGAGCGCCAGGGTGGTGAACTGCGTGCTGGCATTGAAGTCGTACGGGGACTGGAAGCAATGCGGGGGCACCGGGCTCTGGAAATTTGGGGGGAACCTCAAACCATCGGCCTCTGGCAAGTCCCTGGTGAGGAAGAACTCGGAGCCGTTCCGGAGGTGCCAATCGATGAGCGAGGGGGAACCGCCCTACGAGGAGGCGGGATTCAGTGGCGATGCCCATCTCGATCATGGTGACATGGTTAGCCCCACGCACTGCTAATCTGCCATACCTTGTTTTGTCTTGGTTTATTGCGAGACTGAATTGATTTTCCTAATGCTTAGTGCTTGATGCATTATTGTCTTGATGAAACAGTCGAGGTCACGTCCGCTGAAAATGCTGGTCAGCGCGGTTCTGTCCGACAAGAGGCCAGATGAAGTTCCGCAGGTAGGTCAACCTGCCACCCCCCCAATTTTGTTTTTCTTAGAAGATGGTTTATTAATTCAATGGAATGTATGCCAATTGGATTCTCTTTGCCTACCTTGGTGTTGTCTGTATGCAGCTCTTAGAGTCCATGCTGACCAAACTCGTCGATGAATTCGAGAATCGCTTGACTACTCAAAATGATTTGGTATGTTTGGTGTCGTTTGCTCATTGTTTATCCATTTGTTTCTGTAATCCTTCTGCTCTTCTACATAGCAACATATGGCAATATGTAGTGCTTGCACTTGGCAATTATTATAACCAAAATCAATCCATTGGGACAGGTGAAAGCGGCTCTGAAAAATACTACGGACAGCACTAAATCCTTCTCGAAATCCAAAGTTCTGGTCGAGGCCACCCCTAAGTTTAGTGGGAGAAAGGCAAGCTATAAACTACTTCTGTTTATGCTTCAGCAATGTTTCTAATGCTGTACTCCTTAAACTCTGTTCCTACCAGTGATACTAATCTTGGCTTTCAACCAATGTTATCTTTTGTTTTATCCTCTGTAGATGGATACATCAGATATTTACTCCAAGCATAAACAAACAAAAAAGGGAACATCAGTTGAAGTGACACTGAAGCAACATTCAATTGTCCAACAGCAGTCAAAGCATGTCGAGGTAGTGTTTCAGTGTTCATTTTCTCCCATACATATTGTCAGTGGGATTTCTTTTGCAAAGATAATTTTTCAATTTTCATTACCCCTGGCCCTGGTCTCTGCATCGATGATGCATATGGAAAACTTGCTATACTTCCTTGATAGTGGTTAAAATCTTCTTTTCATGTTTCTTGTCTCCAGGAACTTAAGGCTGATCTTCAAACAACAAAAGCGGGTATGGAGTTTATACAAATGAAGTACTCTGAGGACCTCAACTTATTAGGTACTATAAGTGTATTTTCGGTGTTTCACTAAACTATTTTGATGTAGCTTCACTTAGCACATTACCATTTGCAAAATTTATTTCAGGAAGGCATCTGTTTAGTCTAGCACATGCTGCCTCAGGTTACCACAAAGTTCTTGAAGAAAACAGAAAGCTGTACAATCAGGTGCAAGATCTTAAAGGTATGCTTGTTATAATGAATATTCACACTCAGTTTCTGACACAGTTAAGGAAATTCTTGGTATATTGAAAAAATGTAATGTCTTAAAATCTCAGTTCTTTTGTCTTCTTTCTAGGTAGTATCAGGGTATATTGTAGGATAAGACCCTTTTTACCTGGACAAGTCAGTTCATCCACTGTGGGCTGCATTGATGATGGAAATATTACCATTATTACTCCTTCCAAATCTGGAAAGGAAGGCCGGAAGTCATTTAGCTTCAATAAGGTTTTCGGACCATCTTCAACTCAAGGTATTTTACCATGTCCATATTTCTCAACATTCTCACTATATTATATATGGAAGAAAATTCACGGTGTTTTTCGCTGTACAGATGAGGTGTTCTTAGATACTCAGCCCCTCATTCGCTCTGTTCTTGATGGGTACAATGTTTGTATCTTTGCATATGGCCAAACAGGATCAGGCAAGACATTCACAATGGTGAGGAGCAAGGACATTATCAATTGCCAATTATTTCTCTAAGATGTGTGAACTATATAAATTAAGAGGTCTTTACAGTTGTATTAACAATTTATGTCTTGTGTATATATCTTAACATTTTCTCTGTTGTTTTATATAGAGTGGGCCCAAGAACATTACTGAGCAAACCCAGGGTGTAAACTATCGGGCACTTGGTGATCTATTTACCCTTGCTGACAAAAGGAAAGGAACCTTTGTCTATGATATTGCTGTGCAAATGATCGAGATTTACAATGAACAAGTCAGGGATCTCCTCTCTAATGATGGTCTCAACAAAAGATATCCTTACTGAAGTCATATTTCTGTCAGTTTCCTTTTATTACATATTATTTCACACTATACTCTACCAGTATCATAGTTTCATATCAATAGTTTTCTTTAACAAATATATACATTAGAGATTCGGAATAATTCTCAGAATGGCATTAATGTTCCGGACGCAAGCCTTGTCCGTGTGGCATCGACAATAGACGTAATAGAACTGATGAATATTGGGCACAAGAATCGTGCTGTCGGTGCCACTGCATTAAACGACCGGAGTAGTCGTTCTCACAGGTAACTCACCAACATTTTCTGTGCAACTAAATCACTCCAAAATATTTAACCTAATAATGGAATATAATGCAGTACTTTTGGAACCTTGCAGTTGTTTAACTGTTCATGTTCAAGGAAAAGATTTGACATCTGGCAACATCATCCGCGGCTGCATGCATTTAGTTGATCTTGCAGGCAGCGAGCGGGTTGACAAGTCAGAGGTCATCGGAGAAAGGTTAAAAGAAGCACAGCATATTAACAAATCATTGTCAGCCTTAGGGGATGTAATTGCTTCACTTGCCCAGAAGAACGCACACGTACCTTACAGGAATAGTAAATTGACACAACTCCTCCAAGATTCTCTTGGTAAGATGAATCTTTCAATTCTTAGTTTATCAGTGCTGACTACTGAGTATAATTTGCATAATCTGATGTTCCAGTATCTATTTATCAACAGGAGGTCAGGCCAAAACATTGATGTTTGTTCATATAAGCCCGGAAAGTGATGCTGTAGGAGAAACTATAAGCACGTTGAAGTTTGCTGAGCGCGTTTCTACTGTTGAGCTTGGTGCTGCTCGACTTAATAAAGAATCCGGAGAAGTTAAAGAGCTCAAGGAGCAGGTTTGTTCCTGCTACTACTACTATGTGATCTTCTCTTACTGCTCTTTCCTGTTTGAGAAATTCACAATCTCTATTCCTTTTCAGATTTCTCGACTCAAAACAGCATTATCAATGAAAGATTCAGGATTGGAGCAAAACTTTACTCGCCACTCTGAGGTAGTAAACACGAAGACGCCTTCTCCTGTTTTTAGGCGTCAGGGCAGTTGTGATTTACTGTCTAGCCAAACTAACTTCAGGCAACCAATGGAGGATGTTGGAAACATAGAGGTAATAATGCCGTGAACTGATAGACGATGTTGGAAACATTAGATCTTACACGTAATCTTTATGATCCACACTGTATAGTGAATAAAATATCCGCAAGTAATCTTAGTGTACTGATCGCTCATTGACACTGTTGTTTCAGTTGACATCTTCAGTATTTTATACAATCATGCATGGTTTGATTTTTGTACAGGCTAGACCCAATCCTGCATTGAGACAAAAGAAACCAAGCTTTGATCTTCAGGATTTATTACCATCAAATGATTCACCTTCATGGCCAGATAGCAATTCAAGGTTGAATTTTCAGATGGGAGAAGAAAGGGAAACAGTTTGCGGGGACTGGGTAGATAAGGTTGTGGTGAACAACAATCACTCTCTTGGTGATTGGCAAGGAGACAATGCTGCTTTACCTGACTTCTTTTACCAAAGATACCATTCAGGTTTGAGAGATGAGCAGCAAAGACCTCGTTTTTGCTCGACAAATACCGATGATTCCGATGACATTGATGTTGCAACAAGTGATTCCTCAGAATCAGATGCACTATGGCAGTTCAATGTTCAAAGCATGAATACTCCGGTTATTCAAAACGGGTCAAAGATCAAGAAACCACAGACGAAGATAAGAGATACCTCGGACACAAGGTAAACCTTTTTTTTTATTATGTAGTTTACATTACAGCAAACAAAGTTGTGTATAAATTTGATTAGTGCGACGGGAAACAAAACACATAACCATCCACCATAGAAATAGTTCAGCATATTTTAAGTATTGGTGTGTTATCTCTTCAATTTCACTTGGTTTTCTAAGGTTTTTCAAAAGAATTAGAATTCAAGGGACGAAGTACCACAGCAGACCCTTGCATAAGACTTACTAATATTTATTCCTAAATACTGATTGTTTTGTTATGCTTTTATTGAATCAGGACACCAATTCATTCTCAAATACCATCAGCATCGAGAAAAGCTTCAAACGGACAAAACAGATCGGGAAGGCAACCTTTAAGTGCTAACGATAGCAGAAGGCTTTCATCAAACGGTAGACACTCTGGTACGAAGTAGGGACTGCTAAAATGATCGTGTGCATTCTTTTTCTTGGTTTTCTCTCAGTGTTTGTCACAAGGCGTTGTGAGGTTGTTCTCAAGTACAACAATGAGTGACAATAAGTCCAATTGATTGTGTCAGTGTGGTGAGTTGTGATCTCAGCAGCTGGTGAGTGAGGCCATTAGCCTTTTTTTATTGGCCTGTCAGGCTATGTTGAGTTTTTGGCAATTCTTTGTGTCATGTCCATAATATATAGTATGATATAATGAAAAGAAAGGAAACGTGTTCATCAAAAGCTGGTTCCTTATTTCTCACTTTGTATGTACTACTTTAATCTTATCATAGAGGCTCTTGCAATGCGCTTTGGTTATTAAATCATTGTCACTTTTACTTTGTTTGGAACTCTTTTGAATGCATATATGATTTCCACGGGGCCACTCAATGAAATTCAGCCACGTCTGTTGACAGTTGCTCATTCCAGCAAATGTGACAAACACCATCCCCTTTCTTATTTTTAAGTCTTAAGTCACCGGTTGGAGTGCAGGGCAACCTGGAAATAAGGCTTTCCATGAAGCTTGTTGCTCCATGAAGCTTTAAATTTCAGTTTATCATGTTGCAGATATACCACATAACTATGCTTGTTGGTTTATGCTACCATTCTCTCAATGCTGGTATTTCTTATTGTATCACGAATTCTGAGAGGAATCAAGCGGATCAGTACGTTTGCATAAGTTATCCTTGTACAGCAAGGATGAATGCAAAATATACAATAGAGTATTGACTTGTTTTCATTTAGTTTTGCTTTAGCGGGGCTGGTGTTGCAGATGCAAAAAAATAAAAAACGCACCACTACAACAGAACCACCTACCCTGAGACTCGCTATTAGAGTCGGCTTGGCATCCCCATGGCATCATATCATGCTCTCTCAAGACGCTTCTATATTTTTCTCTTTTTGTAGGCCCAACTTCCCAGATTTCTCACATAAATCTTAAGACAGTTTTTGATCCCCAATACACACAGGTCATGTTAAGAATCCAGTCACATAAATCTACACATATAACCTAAAACTGAAAATTCTACACATACTTGAACATGGATGGGCATTAAACATACTCCGTAGGCACCTCTTAGTACCCACTAGTACTCATCGTACCAGTCAGGAACATCGTAGTCATTCCACCACTCAGGATCTTCACAATGCAGGAACTCTTCCCTGATATATAACCCCCTACACACGGCCTCTTGCTCGTCTGCTGATCGCTGCAGGGCTTTTACAAGCTTCAAATCCCTCCCCAGATCAGCCAATATGTAGTCTGTCTCTAGAGGGGTTTCAGGTTGTCCAGTTCCACCACAAGTAACATCACACGAGAAGTAGCGTATCATATCGGGATACACGATCTTCGTCGCAGAAACCTCGCCGTAATAACAACGGCCTGTACATGGTTGGGGTACAGGGCAGCAGAATGACACCGAAAGGTCAGCAAAAAAGAGAGTGTTCTCGGATCTTGATCCAGCAGCAGCAGCCATGAAATTGACATGGTAACTACTCTGTCTATGTCCAATAACCTCTACACCGCATATGCACACCAGTTCATACTTGGGTTCCATAGGATGGTGATAGGCGTACTTCTGCAGCAAGTGTGTAATCTGCTCGCGGATAAATCTCCGCAGGCCCGCGTGGTCTGACCTCTTCCTCGAGAGCATGCTCAAGGCGTTATCGCGGAGTGGGAACACTTCCGGCATCGCAGATGCAGGCCCCCCTATAATGTCAAATATCTGTCGGAAAGAATCGTCAGAGAGCGTGCTGTCAGGGCTCGTCAAGGAGTGCAGGCGCCGCAGTTTCATGGGTGACAGGGATACAAGGAATTCCGCAAGGGCAGAGCTTTGAGGGTGTTGGGCAGCAGCTGTGGCGGCAGCAAATGGGTTGGGCGAGCTTCCATCCGATTGCATCGACTGTAAGTGTCGCTGTACCTCGGTAGACAGGTCACACTTCATATGGCAGAGCGACTTCAGAGTGAGATGGAACGATTGGTCGCTAATGGTGTCACAGAAGAGGGCTACAAGGCCCACAAAGGAGCAACACTCTGTACGGAGGATAGAGAGAGTGTCAAGCATGTCGTGCTCTAGACTCGGGCCACCTGAGCGCAGCGGCGGAGGCGGGAACTTCATGTCGTACCATATGGCGGTGACGATGATGTTGGAGACGGGGTCCATGGGACCATAACAGTGGCCGGCGATGAGGATGGCGCGCATGAGGCGGCATGCGTGACGGCTGGACAGCTTGGCGAGCGCTTTGAGGTAGAAGCCGTGGATGGTGCCCTGCAGGAACATCTTCATGGACCGGACGTATAGGCAGATGGTGCCATTGGGACGGTTAGGACTGTCGACCTCACATGGTTTCCGCCATGTGCGCGGAAGTGTGTCCATGGCATCTTCTCTGTAATTAGATAGCATGGACCGGATGTCTGGATGGTGCCGCAGGGACGTGATGTAGTCTCCAGGTAGCTGAACAACGGTGGTGTAGCCAATTCGTCCATCTCCAAGATCAACACAGTCTTTGCTGTGGTGGAGAGGTCCTTGAGGCGACGAGAAGGGCGTCCTTGGAGGCGGCCTGCCGTGGGAGCGCAGCACGCTGGAGATGGTCCAAACGTCATCCACGGTGAGCTTCCGGTTTCTCGGAATCAGGATGGGCGCCAGAGTCTCGAGCTGGTGCTGGGGGAGCCACAGAGTGGAGAGCCAGGCGAGGTAGTCCGGAGCAGGGTGGGATGCTGCCTCGACCGCGAGCTGGAAGGAGAATCGGGTCCTTGGGGAGCGAGGGTCGGGGATCGCAGGCCGTTCAAGGTACAGCTCGTGCTCGACGAAGAGGACGGCCAAGGCGAGATCACCACGGGCCCAGAGAAGGTACCGTCCGGCCTGCTCCTCGCTGAGTAATCTGAAGTACGTCCGCATGAACTCTATCAGGATTCTGATGGACATGTACACCATAGAGTACCATTGTTCCCTGCCGCCTCTGCTGATCTCGCGGAGGGTACTCCTGCTACGACCGAAAGGGAAACTGCCTCCGAAGTAGTCGTCATCGGGAGGGGAGGACAAGGTGTTGAGGATGATGTTGGTGACGGGGTCGAGGAGTCCGACGCACATGACGCTCATGTGGGGATCGAAGTGCAGATCCGGCATGTCCTCGATCGGCAGCCGGCTGAACGCCTCCTTGTAGAGATCGGAGAAGAGCTCCGTGAGGAGGTTCATCGTCTCCGCTGAGATTGGCCCCTCGGGATGCTCGGCCCAAGTGAAACACGACATAAACCCCCTGCCGAGGTCGCACGGAAGGGACGGCGCTTGTGGTCCGTCGGCTGGAGGGGTCGGCTGCGCCATGGTGGTGGTGCCGGATCTAGGGATTCGCGGCAGAGGTGTTCTCTGTATTTTTACGATCGGTTTATTCCTTGATTGCACCTTCTTTGATTCTGTTTCTACTTCCGACCGGACGTCTGATTGTCTCAGGAAAAACCTGGTCATATTGTGTTAGGTTATGTTAAAGATAAAATTGTAACATGTAAGGTAGTTTGTGAAACCGATCTCTATTTTAGGTCAAGGAAGTGGAACGTGTGCATGTTTGCTTGAGGTGTGTGTTCGTAAACAATACTAAATGTGGATTCAAGATGACTACTACCTCCATCCCAAAGCTTAAGGCTTATACTTTAAGTTAAACCAAGTAAAATTTAATCAAATTTTTAGAAGAATCTATCATAAAATATGATATTTTGTAGATATTATATAAAAATATATTTTTATTATCTATCTAATGATATTAAATTTGTATTTTACATGTTAATAATTTTTGGTAAAAAATTAGTCAAACCTGACATAGTTTGACTTTCTAAAAATAATATAAGCCTTAAACTTTGGGATAGAGACAGTAATCAAGTATGTAACTGAAGCTCTAGGGTTGAGAAGTCTAGTCCAACTTGGATCGTCATTAAAGAAAGGGCAACTTAGGTTGTGTTTGTGGCAGCTTCACTCCACCAGTTTACACGTGAAGCAAGTGAAACTACCCCAAACACCTAAACTCCCGATTATGAGGTGAGATGAAGCGGTGATGATTTGCAGTTGATTTTCATGGGCAGCGAAACATGTGCTTCACCTTCTCCACTTCACCTTGCTCGTCTATCTAATTACCCACCAATGCTATGCAATTCGTCCATCTTCAAAGTGAAATGTTTTTGTCCCCCTCCCGTGCATTTTATGTCATTGGATCTACTATGTTTCATGCTTTGAGATTCCTGCTAGGTTCTATTCAGTTTCATCAAGTTTTAGGAATCCGAAATGAATTGACACGCAAAGATACCTAGTGATTTCATGCATGGAAGGTCCCGTGCACGAGACAAACACCACTCTCCATCTGATGAGGGGTAACCTCATCATTGTCAATGGATATGGTCATATGGACTTAAGGTTTCGGGGAAAGAGGTGCGCTAGTGGTTTCGTCGGCTAGTGAGACAAACAAGGTGGTCCAACAATAAATTGATTATGAGGCAAAGTTGTCGTAATACTAGAGTAAATCTAGGGATACAACAATGATTCCATGATCCCTCCCGCTGGCTCCAGCTAGGCTTTATATAGGAGGCTAGGTCCCGGAGTCCAGTCTAGATCGATTTACAAGTGTTTTCATACAAGGCTATGTTTATGTAGGCTCCTTTGATGGGTCTTTCCTTATTCAACATGCTTCGGCTCTTGGGCTTCGGATGCTTATGTCTACTAACTTGATGGGCTTCCTGCCGAATATGTACCAGGGTTACACAAGCCGCATGCCTAATAAGGTATACCCATATCAGTAAACCCCGAGATTCTATTCGAGTCGCAGACTCGAGTCGAATCTCCAGATCATGACTCGTTCCTTTGCGAAGTAAACCTGAATATTCAAGTAATTTATGTTTCAATCTTGATTTATATTTTTTCATGGGGATTTTGGCAAATGGACCTGCTGCTTCCGACGATCAGGAACCAGTTAAATGCTCTTGGAAAAAAAAACAGCATGAACCTACTTCAAACTCGAGTCTCTATACTCAAATCCGGTATACTGGCGTAATTCAGCTCGGGCCGCGGAGGTCTTATCGGGTTCTGAATCCCAATTTTTTTTTACTTTGGGTACCCACTGCTTATGTCGGGATTTATCATCATATCATTAATATGGAAAATATCTAGCAGAGCGTAGCTTGTGCGAATGCCGGGCCACATAGGACGGATCCTACGATCTTACCTTCATGCTTATGAACATGGCATCTAGACATTTTATCGTACGTGGCGGACGCGGTCTGAGAATATGAACTTTATATCGACTGCCTTGTTTGGATGATGCATTGGTTGAAGTTGTCGAGTTCTTGTTTTACCCAAATTTACTATTTTCTTCGGGTGCGCAGTGGTGCTCCGATGGGAGTAATTTACTAGTCTATATTTTTGGTGTTTACCACCGATAATGGACTTGGAGAATTTTCCCTTTTCTATCTTTGTCAAATGCTTCTCTGAATTTTGTTTCCTTCGGGAGTACGAACAGCGCTTCCGATGGAAGTAACCCCCGAGACTATGTTTGGGTACTTGTAGCCGAGCATAGGCTCAAAAGACTTTATGCATCTGAGTTTTTATTTGACTCGGATGAAACTAAAACAAAATATTTACCTTGACACACTTACCTTTGAGGTGAAACTTTCCTTTCTATCGGGTGCGCGGTCAGCGCTCCTGATGGGAGTAGCCTCCGAGACTATGGTCGGGTGCTTGCACCCAATCATAGGCTCAAATATATTTGTCTGATGACTACATGTTTGATTAACTCGAAGATATCTTCCTTCCACACTCATGACGTCAGTGCTGACGATGATGGCGTGCCAGAGCTTGTCAGAAAATACTTCGATTTGACGCATAAAAAGTGGGCCCGTGCTACAGTGATACGAACGCGTGGCGATAACCACAATGCTTGATTTGACCGCACGAGAACAGAAACACCCGGTACTGCAGCGTGACGTAACTTCCTTGATTCCCGCGACGTGGGGTAAGTGGCTGGGTTGTTTTGCCTCCCGTTGATGCATGTAAATTGCATACATGAACTTTATCCGTTATCATATTGAATTCCCACTTATTTGCAATATATATGATGTTAATATTTTACATTGATTTATGGCGATTTACCAATGATTCCCTTTATTTGGTTTATAACTCTGCAGAATAGGAATTCCATGTTTTGTGTATTTTTTTCACTTTTAGACACCTATACGGAGTTAAATTGAGCTGGGACTTTTGGAGCGTCATTATTTCATCGGGAGAAGCACCCTGGGACCTGGAAGCACGCCTGCAAGGGCCAGTGGCCCAAAAGAGCCCAGGTGGTGCGCCCAAACATGTCGGGCGCGCCAATTGCACTCTTTCGGCCGTCGACCGTCCAAATCGCGTGATCTTTTCGCCCACCGACGTATTTTGACCTAAAAATTAGTATATATATGACCCCGGAGAGTTCTCGGGAGGAGAGCGCCACACAAGATAGAAACATGAAAACTGAGGTTGCAGCAGCAAAGATTGGAGGGGGAAACTCCGCCGGAATCACCACCGTAGGGATCTCCACCTTCTCCAACGTCTTCATCATCATCACCATGATCAAGGGGCGGTAGTCCACCTCTAGAATACGGGTTTGTGGTAGTAGCTTGATTTATTTCTCTCATGTTGTTCATAGTTCTTAGTGCCATATGAGCTGCCTAACATGATTATGGCCATATCCGTAATACCTATGTGGTGGATCCTTATTCTATGATATTGTGCTATGAGATCTGATCATATTATGTGCAAGATGTATTGATAGATGCATATTGTGTACCCCGTCTTAAGTATTGGTTCTGATATAACTTTTATGCAAGAGCGTGTGTGGGGTGGTGTGTGTATTAGATGGAGTAGCTGATACATCCCAAATGTATCTACTTTTCCAAGCACTTTGCTCAATGAATTACTCCGGAATCTCACCATATTTGGATAAAAAACTGCTGAATCGGATGTTGTTTTTAGCAAAGTCTCCTTTTTGTCACGTTTTCGCAGGAAATAAAATCGGGGAAAATACTATGGAAGTTTTTCACCAAAAGGAAGCATCTGGAGCTTTGGATCTAGAGAGGGGAGCCACGAGGCTCGAACGATCCCAGGTGGCGCGGCCCAACTTCTTGGTCGCGCCACCCGAGGCTGTTCCGCCCTCGATCGTCATCTCGCCTCCCCCCTTCGCGTGGTGCCTTATATACCCTAAAAAGTGACCCTCCTGGAAGGACACGACGTATCGCTAAACGTAGTGCCGCCGAGACCACGATCTTCGTTTTGGGGGCCAGATTGATCCTGCTCTCCACCCCGGAGAGAGGGATTACGAGGGCTCCTTCATCATCACCGCCACCGACGTCATCACCAATCATCATGTGCTCACTCCCTATCACCATGAGTGAGTATTTTTCTATAGGTTTAGAGGTGGATGGGTTTTGGATGACATTGATCATGTAATCCTCTGCATATGTCGAGATTTTAGGTGTTCGTCTTGAAGATATTCTTGTAAGTGTTTGTACACCTTTGTTATGTTTAATGCTTCTTACTAGGGCCCGAATAACTTAATTTCAGTATGAACTTATATTGTTTTATCATATATATGAAGATGTTATTTATCTGTGAGGTGTATCACTTGTTATTATGTTGATCCCGTGAATCCCTCGCTAACAGGTGGGGAAAAACAAAGGTAAGATGTAGTAATTTCGAGGAGTATGTGTGTTCATGAATCTTAATGCTTTGTTCCGGTCTATTCGGAAGGGTAGACTGATACGTTGCAAATGTATCTATAATTTTTGATGCTCCATGCTTGTTTTACACCAATTTATATATGTTTTGCTTACACTTTGTTGCACCAGGTACGAAGGACCTTTCTTTTACTTTTATGTTGAGTCTTCATCTTCTTGCTTTATGCACCAATTAAGAGAGCATAGTTGTCATTCTGAGTATAATATGCATAGTCCCTATGTGTGGTTTTGGTAATTAATGACAACCCCTATGAACTAATGTTTTCAGTGAGTTTATATGAAGGAATACTCCATAGGTACTACTTGTATTCCATGTGTTGGATTCAAGTATGGATGCCATGAAGATACAGATATACATTGTGTATTGGCATTAAGATCATCGATTTGAAGATATATATGTGATATGATCATGAAGAAGAAATGAAGATGGAGTTCCTATGTGGAACTCAATATTAGCCATGCTCTAGCTTATGTGATAAGCAATGGATGATCAAGATCTTGAATACTTGATTCCAAGTGAAGAATTCAAGTTATGGCTCTAAGTCGGTGTCATGATAGTTTCATAAGTTGAGCTATGTTTGACTAATATTTAGAGCATGCAAACAAATGAAAATTCTATATACACCTCAAGATAGTATGATAGAGCATGAGAAGATACAAGGTTGACCAATACAAAGAGTGAAGAATAGATTCAAGTTTGGTCAACACATGAAGCATGAAGAATGTGCCACGTAAAGTCATGTGGTATGGTAAGCCTTGTCAATTATGCTTTATGAACTAACCCATCATATATGTTCCCTTGTGTTGTCTATGTGGGTTAGGTATCTTTCCATGGGCATGCATCAAAAGGGAGATCTCATGTAGCCCATGAGAGGATGACATCAAGTGGTGATTGTCATCAAGGTTGAGTTGGACAAGTTCAAGTTGAGCATCTCAAGAGGATCATATGCTTGAAGCTTGCCGTCCATTTGGTGATAATGGACATGTGAAGATGTGCATCAATGGAGCTTTCCCATCATGGTGTATGGGGGAGCATTTGTGAGTCTTCACGAAGCAAAAATGATGAAGTGAGGCATTCCGGCTTGAGTGGAGCTTGAAGAGTTATCATCAAGATCAAGCGGGATGTGCAAGGCAAAGGTATGATCTTGCTAGGTTTCCCTTTTACCGGTCTCAAGGTGGTTGTTGGGAGACCGGGTTATAGGATACATAGCCGCACTATCAAGAGGGGCTTTCGGTTGGGTAACTTGATCACATCGTCTTAGGGAGCTCAACCCTTTGCATACTTTGCATATCCCTATTGTTTCTTGGTGTTTCTCTGCGTGAGGTTCTTGAGCTTGTTGCTAGCTTTACAACAAGCCCAAGTTCATCGAAAACGGAATTCGCATGCATCTTCTATTGCGTTTTCGAGTTTGGACGCCTTCACCGTTTCTTGACGGTGGGAGACTCCCTCTCTAAAATCATCTAAAAATATCCTGTGAGGAGTTTTTGTTGGGTTCTATTTGTCGTTATCTTTCCAACAGAATTGGTTTCATGTCAATCGGAGTTCGGGAGCATTTTCTATTTTATGGAAAAGGGCTGCTCAGCCTCAGGCCGGCCATAGGCCCGGTTTGACCGGCCTTTGCACCGACAGGCCCGGCGCCGACCGGCCCCTGGACCGGTGCTCACCGGGCACTACCCAGTAAGGTTTCCAGCTTCGCCCCGATGTTGGTCCGGCCTGAGGTCCGGTTTTAGACCGGCCGGGTCCGGCCCCTCGTCCGGTCCGACCGGGCGGTGGACCGGCCTCCCCGGCGCAGGTTCTGCGCGACAAAGACCCGCCCCGGTCACGACCCGGCGTCAGGTCCGGTTTGGACCGGTTGTTCCGGTCTATGGCCCGGTCTGACCGGGTCCTGCACCGGACGGCCCGGTGCCAGGCCCGGTTGACCGGCCTCCTCGACTGATGTTGAGCTGGACACTTCCCCAACGGTTATATTTCGTCTTGGGCTATAAATAGCCCTTCTTCCACCTTGGGCTGAATAAGTTCTTCCACTCTCTCTCCTCCATTGTTGACTTTGAAGAACTTGCCCTATCTCTTGATTCCCTCCATTATTCTTGCTCATTCTTGAGGGATCTAAGAGAGGAGATCCAGATCTACAATCCCCACCAATCCATCTCTCCTCTAAGTGAGGGGAACTCTTTAGATCAAGATCTTGGAGTCATTTGTTGATTTCATCTTTGTTCTTCCTCTCTAATCTCATCCTAGCATTTGTTACTTTGGTGGGATTTGAGTGTGAAGGATTTGAACACATCTAGTGTTCTTGCTTTGCATCATTGCATAGTGTTGAGCTCTCCACCACGATTAGTTCGAGTGAGAGACCGTGAGCTTGTTACTCTTGGAGGAAGACCTCCTAGTTGGCTTGGCGGTTGGTGCTCCGGTGATCTCTTCAAGGAAGATTGTGAAGAGCCCCGGGCTTCTCCTACGTGGAGCTTGTGAAGTGGTTGTGGAGCTTGCCATCTCCAGAGTGGAGGAAAAGCTAATCATAAGGAAAGGGCCATTATCCTTCGTGGGTGTGGCTCGGAGAATAGGGTGAGCCTTCGTGGCGTTGGGGAATCCTTCGTGGGACCTCCACTCCTCCAAACGTGACGTACCTTCTTGCAAAGGAAGGGAACACGGGAATACATCCTCGTCTCCGCTTGCCTCGGCTATTTCTATACCCGAGCTTACTTTCCTTGTGATAGCCATCGAGTTTGAAGTATCTATTATATCTTGCTATCACTTGTTGTTCATATATATTATGCCTATCTTGCTTAGCTCTAGTTGTTGTTGTTGCACTTAGTTGAGCCTAGCATATTTATGGTTCTTGCTTATAAACTATACGTTAGTTTGATTCCGCATTTTTACAAGCCAAATCCGCAAGAGTTTTTAAACGCCTATTCACCCCCCTCTAGGCGACATCTCGTCCTTTCAATGTGTGCTTCACCTTTCTCCATTGTATATTGTCATGCTAGTTTCTATTCAGTATTGTTTGCATTGTAGTTTTTGTTTAGTTAGCCTTTTCAAAAACCCAAAAATATTTCTCCTTTTTAGTTGTTGCTTTTGTTTTCTTTCAAACGGAAAACCTAAAAACCCAAAAAGATTTATGTTCTCTAGTCTCTTGTGTTTTGCTTTCTTTCAAAACAAAAATCTTAAAACCCCAAAAATATTTATTTTTTCTTTTGCTTTCTTGATGTACCTTTGTTTTGTTTACAACTCCAAAACTTCAAAAACACAAAAAGATTTTCGTTTTACTTTCAAAAGAGAAAACGGAGTTGCAGATTTCTGCATGATAGCCTTCACCGTTTGAATTTTAATTCCTATCCTGTAACTTTGATTGGGCTGAAACTTTAGCTGGAATTTAAAACTTTTCATCCTCTACTGTCAGAAAAATTGGCTAAAATTCCTGGGATGTTTAAGTGGGGAAAAATGGGTTGCACAACTGCTGGAGTTTATTGACAGATTTTGTTTTTCATCACTAAAGTGGTTAGTTGAATTTTCTATTGGTCCAAAATGAATTGCCATACCTTTATATGGATCCCAGCCACATGGTACACCTTATTTACATCATATTTTTAAGGGTGCTACTGTAAGAATGAGAAGCTTTGAGTGAACCAAGTTTAAATCTTTCACTTCTATATGCGAGCTTGTTGCGCAGTTTCAGTTGGGAGAGGAAGAACAAAGATGATGAAACTGTGTATGGGGATCGATAAAAGAGGTATGACACCTTTGCTATATTCATGTATGGAATTTAAATATAGCAAATACTTGTGCATAGTTTCATCAATACTTGGGAAAGTTATATTAGATGTCCACTATGTTTGTGGTCTCCTCTCTATTTATGATGCAAGCAAGATATTATTAAGGAATGTTATTTATACATGATTGAGAGATAGCAGAATTGAGTAAAGTCTATGCATCCCATCATACTTGTTATTGCGGACTTGGCATATATTCAATGATGAATTATATTCATATGTGTCTTTAAAATATGAAGGTTGATGTTCGCATGACAGTCCATCTCTTTAAATGGCAGAACTCATCGTTGAAACATATATAAGTCGGTTGATAGTATTTTTGGTTTACCAACCATTGTTCATTTTATCCCTGCACCATTTATTCATATTTTTAAGAGAGAAAAGAAAAAGAGAAAAAGCAAAAAGATAAGAAAAGAAAGAAAAATATTCAGAGAAAAAAGTGAGAGAAATTTAGGAGGATGTTCGCCGTCTGTTGTTCATGTTGCCCCGGTATGGATGACCTATAGTAGAGATATCTATCTCATTTGGTCCTTTGTATAGGCGGCATGGAGGTACCTCATTGCGATACTTGTAAGAGAAGAGCAATGGGCCGCTAACAAAAGCCATGGCTAATCATGGTGAAAGTTTCATCAAAGAGCATCCTCAAATGAGAAGAGTGAAAAATATGAGAGATTGGAAAAAAGAAAGAAAAAAAGTGAGGAAATAAGGAGAAGATAGACGTGTCCTCCTAGCCATGACTTGTGCAGTTTGCACTAGTAGAAAAAAGGGGCTTTAGTTAGTAAGGGGCTTTAGTCTCGGTTTGTAACACCAACTGGGACTAAAGGCCTCCACGTGTATTTTTTATTCAATTTTTTCTAATTTTTTCCATTCATTTTTCTTTTATTTTTGAAAGAATTCCTAGTATTTGAGTTGTTTGACCAGTTTGGTCTCTAACTGCACTTAATATCTACTCAAATTATTTGCTCGTGGTCAAACTTCTCGTTCGGTGATCCATCCTCAAAGTACTCAAGCACTAGCACACTTAACTTGTGATTTCCTTCCGTCCCACTTCCATGTCCTTTGCGCACACGATTATTGATACTAATATCATATCAATCCTATTAACCTCTTGGTCACGAAGTCACGCATCTTTATTGTTTTTATTCCAAATAATTATTTAATAAAGAAAAGTAATGAAGCAATAGTCATCTTGAGTAGATAAATAACAATAATTTTTTATATTTCTTTCGCAAAACCTAAAATCTGAAAATTTTCATATTTTCCTTTGGCAGTTTGAGAATCTAAAAAATGGCAACCAGGCATAGCTTGTAAAATCGGATGTAACTTTTCACGTAGATAGATTTCCATATATATTAAACATTTTTTCGAGTCCGTATGCAAAAGTTGTTGCCATCTTACCGAAAAATAAAGTTATTGTTGCAAAATAAGTAAAAATTCAAGTTTTTATTAACTAGATAACCTACCTACATCTAAAATGATTTTTATTTTTCTATCATTTTATTTTGTATTTTACAAAGTTGAAAAAGGCCATCCATGGGGGGTGGGGAGCAAAAAACTTAGAAAGTCTCTAACTGGGACTAAAGAGGCTCACACCGACCGCAGCCTTTTGCAACCCCTTTAGTCCCGGTTGGTATCTCCAACCGAGACTAAAGGTTACGTTTGACCCGGGACTAAAACCGTGCGGCATCCTACCCGCTGGAACCGGGACTAATCCTCACAGTAGTCCCGGTTCCTAACGTGGTCGGGACTAATGCTCCAGGCAGCTCAGAACGGAAGGCCATTTTTCTACTAGTGTTGCCTACCATGTAAAGTCCCCATTGGGCGAACGACCAAGCCAAAGGTATGGGAGTCAGTTCTTTCGTGGATGCGTGAGGCTTGGTCGCAAATCTTTGACATGCATCGCAAGTGTGCACAATGTCCTTTGCATCCTCGTCTATTGTAAGCCAATAAAATCCTCGACAAATTGCTTGACTCCTTGCATAATGGCCACAGATTCCTTTGTGTATATCCTTCAGTATTATATTTCCTTCGTCGGGTGTGGCACATCGCTGGAGAACACCCGATATGCTTTGCTTGTACATCTCATCCTTGATTACTGTGATGGCTTTGGAATGGCAAGCTAACCTCCTAGCTTCGACTGGTCATCTGGGATTTCTTTATTTAGCATATATGCCAGGTACGGGTGCATCCATGTGGTTTCAACCATCAAGAATTCTTCGGGTTCTTCGTCTTCGTCGCGAATGATGGTTTTGGGATTGGAGCAGTCCCTGATCTTGTTTGCGACTTAACCCCCGTTCGAGTTTGCGACTAGATGTTGGTGGATGGTTTCTTGACCTTGATGGTGCGCTCGCTGATTTCCCGTGAGAAGACTCCATATGGTATTGGGAGACATTGGGACCCAATGTTTGCGAGATTATCGGATTTTTCATTGCTTCCTTGGCTAATATGAGAAATCTCACATCCATCAAAGGTTTCTTCCAGTGCATTCTATGCATCACGGTACGCAGCCATGTTGTCGCTGACGGCATCACACTGGTTCATCACAATTGAATCTCCGAAAGTTTTAAGGCGCGTTGAACCGTAGGCTTTGGCCATATGCATGATGTGCAACAAGGCCTCGTACTTTTCTTCTTTGTTGGATGCATTGAGGAAGCTCATCCTTAATACATAGCGCATTTTGTCTCCTTGTAGTGATACGAGCACCACTCCAGGTCCTGCTCCTTCTAACCTTTTGGAACCGTCAAAGTACATGGTCCAAGCACACGACAGATTCGGAGGACCCGCATTTTGGAGTTCCAACCACTATGCCGCAAAGTCTGGTAGCACCTGCGACTTTATGGTTTTTCTTTTTTTCACATGTGATGTCCCGAGGGGAAAGTTAGATTTTCCAAAGGGAGACACATCATGTTTCTTCTGGATTATTCAAGATATTTGCGGGTAACAGTGATTGAACGGTGAAAGTACCTCGCTAAGGTAGTAGATACGTCGCTGGACAGCATGAAATTTCCCCTCTTTGTTTCGTTGACGTCGAGGACAGTGATGGCCATCTGATGAGTGGTGGCAATGCATACAAATAGCGGCTCCTTTTCATTGGGTGCTACCAACACATGTGGCGTTGATAGCATGTGCTTGAGATCTTTAAAGGCTCAGTCGGATTCATCGTTCCACTCAAATTTATCTGACTTCCTCATCAAAGCGTAGAACGACAATGATGTCTCTCCTAGCCGAGCGATGAATCGACTCAAGGTTGCCACCCAGCCAACTAGCTGCTGGATCTCTCTCAGGTTTGTAGGTTTCTTTTTCATCATGATTGCTTGGATTTTCTCAGGATTAGCTTTGATTCCTCTAGCTGACACCAAGTACATATCCGAGGAGTTGCCCTGAAGGGACACCAAAGGAACACTTTGTGGGATTGAGTTAGATGCAATACCTGTTGATACGTCTCCGACGTATCGATAATTTCTTATGTTCCATGCCACATTATTGATGATATCTACATGTTTTATACACATTATATGTCGTATTTATGCATTTTCCGAGCACTAACCTATTAACGAGATGCCGAAGAGCCGCTTGCTTCGTTTTCTCGCTGTTTTTGGTTTCGTAAATCCTACAAAGGAAATATTCTCGAATTGGACGAAATCAACACCCGGGGTCCTATTTTTGCACGAAGCTTCCGGAAGACCGAGGGGAAAGGAAGTGGGGCCACGAGGCGCCGCCACAACAGGGCGGCGCGGCTCGGCCCTTGGCCGTGCGGCCCCGGCGTGTGGGGCCCTCGTGTGGCCCCCCGCGTTGCCCTTCCGCCTACTTAAAGCCTTCGTCGCGAAACCCCCGCATCGAGAGCCACGATACGGAAAACCTCACCGAGACGCCGCCGCCGCCAATCCCATCTCGGGGATTCTCGGAGATCGCCTCCGCACCCTCGCCGGAGAGGGGAATCATCTCCCGGAGGACTCTTCACCGCCATGGTCGCCTCCGGAGTGATGAGTGAGTAGTTCACCCCTGGACTATGGGTCCATAGCAGTAGCTAGATGGTTGTCTTCTCCTCATGTGCTTCATTGTCGGATCTTGTGAGCTGCCTAACATGATCAAGATCATCTATCCGTAATTCTATATGTTGTGTTTGTCGGGATCCGATGGATAGAGAATACTATGTTATGTTGATTATCAATCTATTACCTATGTGTTGTTTATGATCTTGCATGCTCTCCGTTATTAGTAGAGGCTCTGGCCAAGTTTTTTCTCTTAACTCCAAGAGGGAGTATTTATGCTCGATAGTGGGTTCATGCCTCCATTAAATCTGGGACAGTGACGTAAAGTTCTAAGGTTGTGGATGTGCTGTTGCCACTAGGGATAAAACATTGATGCTATGTCCGAGGATGTAGTTATTGATTACATTACGCACCATACTTAATGCAATTGTCCGTTGTTTTGCAACTTAATACCGGAAGGGGTTCGGATGATGACCCGAAGGTGGACTTTTTAGGCATAGATGCATGCTCGGATAGCGGTCTATGTACTTTGTCGTAATGCCCAATTAAATCTCACAATATTCATCATATCATGTATGTGCATTGTTATGCCCTCTCTATTTGTCAATTGCCCGACCGTAATTTGTTCACCCAACATGCTATTTATCTTATGGGAGAGACACCTCTAGTGAACTCGTGGACCCCGGTCCATTCTTTTACATCGAATACAATCTCGCAATACTTGTTCTACTCGTTTTCTCGCAAACAATCATCATCCACACTATACATCTAATCCTTTGTTACAACAAGCCGGTGAGATTGACAACCTCACCGTTTCGTTGGGGCAAAGTACTTTGGTTGTGTTGTGCAGGTTCCACGTTGGCGCCGAATCCCCGGTGTTGCGCCGCACTACATCCCGCCGCCATCAACCTTCAATGTGCTTCTTGGCTCCTCCTCGGTTCGATAAACCTTCGTTTCTTTCCGAGGGAAAACTTGCCGCCGTACGCATCACACCTTCCTCTTGGGGTTCCCAACGGACGCGTGTTGTACGAGTATCAAGACTCGTTTTCCGGCGCCGTTGCCGGGAACTGAAGAAAAGTTACACCACAAAGATTTCTAACTCCCACGTCAACTACACGCCAGCAACTGTTTTCTGGCGCCGTTGCCGGGGAGATCAAGACACGCTGCAAGGGGAGTCTCCACAATCCAATCTCTCTACTTTGTTTTTGTCTTGCTTTATTTTATTTACTACTTTGTTTGCTGCATTATATCAAAACACAAAAAAATTAGTTGCTAGTTTTACTTTATTTACTGTCTTGCACTCTATATCAAAAACACAAAAAAAATTAGTTACTTGCATTTACTTTATCTAGTTTGCTTTATTTACTACTGCTAAAATGGCCACTCCCGAAAATACTAAGTTGTGTGACTTCACAACCACAAATAATAATGATTTCTTATGCACACCTATTGCTCCACCTGCTACTACAGCAGAATTCTTTGAAATTAAACCTCGCTCTATCGAATCTTGTTATGCGAGAGCAATTTTCTCGGTGTTAGTTCCGATGATGCTCGCTGCCCATCTCAATAATTTTGTTGAATTGTGTGAAATGCAAAAGTATAAAGATGTAGATGGTGACATTATAAAATTAAAATTGTTTCCTTTCTCATTAAGAGGAAGAGCTAAAGATTGGTTGCTATCTCTCGCCTAAGAATAGTATTGATTCATGGACTAAATGCAAGGATGCTTTTATTGGTAGATATTATCCCCCTGCTAAAATTATATCTTTGAGAAGTAGCATAATGAATTTCAAGCAATTAGATAATGAACATGTTGCTCAAGCTTGGGAAAGAATGAATTCTTTGGTTAAAAATTGCCCAGCCCATGGACTGACTACTTGGATGATCATCCAAACCTTTTATGCAGGACTGAACTTTTCTTCGCGGAACCTATTGGATTCAGCTGCTGGAGGTACCTTTATGTCCATCACTCTTGGTGAAGCAACAAAGCTCCTTGATAATATGATGATTAATTACTCTGAATGGCACACGGAAAGAGCTCCACAAGGTAAGAAGGTAAATTCACGTCGAAGAAACCTCTTCCTTGAGTGATAAGATTGATGCTATTATGTCTATGCGTGTGAATGATAGGACTAATGTTGATCCTAATAATGTTCCGTTAGCTTCATTGGTTGCCCAAGAAGAACATGTTGATGTAAACTTCATTAAAAATAATAATTTCAACAACAATGCTTATCGTAACAATTCTAGTAATAACTATAGGCCATATCCTTATAATAATGGTAACGGTTATGGTAATTCTTATGGGAATTCTTACAACAATAATAGGAACACACCCCCTGGACTTGAATCTATGCTTAAAGAATTTATTAGTACACAAACTGCTTTTAACAAATCTGTTGAGGAAAAGCTCAATAAAATTGATATTCTCGCTTCTAAGGTTGATAGTCTTGCCTCTGATGTTGATCTTTTAAAATCGAAAGTTATGCCTAATAAGGATATTGAAAATAAAATTGTTACTACAGAAAATGCCATCCAAGTTAGAATTAATGAGAATATAAGATTGATGGCCGAATTGCATGCTAGGTGGGAAAGAGAACAAAATGAAAAACTAGCTAAAGAGAACAATGTAGCTGAAGTTTGGACTATTACCACCACTAGTAATGCTAATGCTCCACATGTTGCTGCACCTCCTACTATTAATGGTCAAACAATTGGTGTTAGCAATGTTTCCACTTCTAGTGCGAAGCGTGCAAAATTGCCTGAAACTGCTAAAACTGCTGAAACTGCCTGTGATAAAACTGCTGAAATTTTTTCCAAGATTGGGGATGATGATCCCATTGCTTTAGATTGTAATGATTTGGATTTTGATGATTGCCACATCTCTGAAGTTATAAAGTTCTTACAAAAACTTGCTAAGAGTCCCAATGCTAGTGCTATAAACTTGGCTTTCACAAAACATATTACAAATGCTCTCATAAAAGCTAGAGAAGAGAAACTAAAACTTGAAACTTCTATTCCTAGGAAGCTAGAGGATGGTTGGGAGCCCATCATTAAGATGAAGGTTAATGACTTTGATTGTAATGCTTTATGTGATCTTGGTGCAAGTATTTCCGTTATGCCTAAGAAAATTTATGATATGCTTGACTTGCCACCATTGAAAAATTGTTATTTGGATGTTAATCTTGTTGATAATGCTATAAAGAAACCTTTGGGGAGAATTGATAATGTTCGCATTACCGTTAACAATAACCTTGTCCCCGTTGATTTTGTTGTCTTGGATATTGAATGCAATGCATCTTGTCCCATTATATTGGGAAGACCTTTTCTTCGAACTCGTTGGAGCCATCATTGATATGAAGGAAGGTAATATTAAATATCAATTTCCTCTCAAGAAAGGTATGGAACACTTCCCTAGAAAGAGAATGAAGTTACCTTTTGATTCTATTATTAGAACAAATTATGATGTTGATACTTCGTCTCTTGATAATACTTGATATACACTTTCTGCGCCTAGCTGAAAGGCGTTAAAGAAAAGCGCTTATGGGAGACAACCCATGTTTTTACTACAGTTTTTTTCGTTTTATATTTGAGTCTTGGAAGTTGTTTACTACTGTAGCAACCTCTCCTTATCTTAGTCTTGTGCATTGTTGTGCCAAGTAAAGTCGTTGATAGTAAGGTTCATACTAGATTTGAATTACTGCGCAGAAACGCATTTCTTTGTCTGTCACGAATTTCGACCTGCCTCTCGTAGGTAGCTCGGGAAAATATGCCAATTTACGTGCGTGATCCTCGGATATGTACGCAACTTTCATTCAATTTGGGCATTTTCATTTGAGCAAGTCTGGTGCCTCAATAAAATCCATCTTTACGGACCGTTCGTTTTGACAGATTCTGCCTTTTATTTCGCATTGCCTCTTTTGCTATGGTGGATGAATTTCTTTGTTCCATTAATGTCCAGTAGCTTTATGCAATTTCCAGAAGTGTTAAGAATGATTGTGTCACCTCTGAACATGTTAATTTTTATTGTGCACTAACCCTCTAATGAGTTGTTTCGAGTTTGGTGTGGAGGAGGTTTTCAAGGATCAAGAGAGGGAAATGATGCAATATGATCAAGGAGAGTGAAAGCTCTAAGCTTGGGGATGCCCCGGTGGTTCACCCCTGCGTATTTTAAGAAGACTCAAGCGTCTAAGCTTGGGGATGCCCAAGGCATCCCCTTCTTCATCGACAACATTATCGGGTTCCTCCCCCGAAACTATATTTTTATTCCATCACATCTTATGTACTTTGCTTGGAGCGTCGGTTTGTTTTTGTTTTTGTTTTGTTTGAATAAAATGGATCCTAGCATTCATTGTGTGGGAGAGAGACATGCTCCGCTGTTGCATATGGACAAATATGTCCTTAGGCTTTACTCATAGTATTCATGGCGAAGGTTGAATCTTCTTCGTTAAATTGTTATATGGTTGGAATCGGGAAATGCTACATGTAGTAATTCTAAAATGTCTTGAATAATTTGATACTTGGCAATTGTTGTGCTCATGTTTAAGCTCTTGCATCATATACTTTGCACCCCTTTGACGTCGAAACCCCCGGCGGGCAGAGACGGTCAACACGGTAGAGCCGGGAACAACTAGGGCTGCGGGCGGCCCTGATCCCTCGCAGCGACGGCCCGCAAAGCCTCCTCGGTCGCACGTCCGATGTTTATCACAAGGGCGTCCACCCGACCTATACCCGGTCGGGAAGGTGTGGATGATGCCTCGCTTAGTTTCTGCAGGGCACACACGTAAACGTTAAATACGAGCCTCGATCGGCTCTCGAGTTATCTCGTGAATCGGCTCAAAGAGCCGATCCACCCATGATTCAGACGGGGTGTCCGAATATATGGTGGTCCTGCTTGATCAAGATAAATCTGATGAGATCTACGCCGATTTAGGGTTTTCACCGCATAATCGGATCGTCCTACTCACGATTGGGCCTCGCGCTCGCGCACGGTGACCGTAAGCCGATCCTAGACAGGGCCTAAAAACCAACACGAGGTTGATCCCCGAACATCCTTTCTAGGGCTAGCAAACGCCACCCTACACGCCGCCGGATCCTCCAACCCTTTGTAAGGCCTAACTATTGCGGATGTTAAACTAATCCTTGATGAAACAAGGAGCAACCGTAACGGATCGGATCTACTAAACTATGATCAAGCGGGGTGCCGCCCCTACACCTAAGATAGGTGTAAGGGCGGCTAGATATGCAAGGGTTGCACTACGAAAGCATGTAATTCGAAGAACAATGCTAACCCTAACATATCTAAGATAACTACGTTGCTCGCCATCAAAAAGGCTTCAGCACGAGCAACGCATGAACAACGTGGGCAGGCTTGTGCTGCCTAGATCGCAAGATGCGATCTAGGCAGCATGGTGCTTACCGGTAGAAACCCTCGAGACGAAGGAGTTGGCGATGCGCCGAGATTTGTTTGTGTTGAACGTTGGTTGTTGTTTATTCCATAAACCCTAGATACATATTTATAGTCCGGGGACTTTCTAATGTGGGCGTGCACTAAACCGTGCACGAGATAAACTCTAACTTTTAATCTAGATACAATCTATTGTAATTAAAGATACATGGGCAATCTAGCCCAAATTCTCCGAACAAGGCCGCTTCGAGAGATCTTCCACGTGTAATCTTCCAAGCCCATCTTGATCGCGGCCCACCTCCCTGATTTAGCCAAAATCCGGTGATAACACATGCCCCCTCGGTTTTGGTAATGATAATTTCAAAACCACTCGTTTTTCCTCCGAGGGGTCATGTCGTGGCGGAGCAGCAACCGTCGCAAGTATGCTTCATCATGACGACTTGCCTTCCCAACTTCTCTCGCACGATTTGACGAGCTTTGGCACCATGTCCTCGAAAACTGCTCGAAAATTAAATCCCCATCTCCTTTCATTTAACCGCATCGAACAGTTCTCCTCTTCATCCCCTTCGCATTAGCACTTCCAAAAAACCCTCCCCTGCCACAATGTCTTCTTCCTCCTCCGCCTCGTCGGATCTTTCCACCCAGTCCTCTTCGTCTCGCGAGCCGACGCCGGAGCCGAACCCGGCGGAGGTCCACGCGGCCAACATCCGCCGCGCCATTGAGGCCGGGGAGGAGTCGAGCCATGACTTCTCCCTCTGGTCGGAGGATGACAAATCCTCGATGGATGGGGAGAGTGACCTCCGCTTCCTCGCCGACGGGAATCGGAGGAGGAGAGCGATGACGATCGCTTCTCCTGGGACGACTTCACCACCTCCGAGGAGGTGAAGGAGGAGGAAGAGGAGGACGACGACGACGACAGCTTCCCCGATGAGCCGCCGGCCAAGCGCCATTGCCCCTGGCCGGGGAATCTGAGTGACTTCGACAGCGACGACGATGACGACGACGAGGAAGATGAGGACAACGAAGGTCCCGCCGGCGGCCGCCTGGAGCAGCCGACGACGAGCCGGCCGGGAGCAGCGCCGATGCCGGCGATGACGGCGACGACGAGGGCAGCAACGGCCCGTAGATAGGGCCCTTAGCATAGGATCGTAGTGCGTAGACGGGGCAATGTATCCCCTTAGTACTCCCTTTTGAGAGCAATCAGCTCTTCTGTGTAAGAAATCTGGTTTATCAATGAAGAAATTCCCCAATTTGATTTTGCCGATTTCCCTTAAGATAATTTAGCCGATTGTCCTTCGTGCTGATTCTGCCGATTGTCAATTTGGTCAAAGCCCGGTGAGCCGACGGCAGCGCATCGGTCCCTCACGATAAATTTCGAGATAGATCCATCCGGACACAAACTCCCGGTCAAACAAGGCCAAGCCATAATCGCGCAAATCCTAGGACTTGTAACTGCATCTCACAGGATGGCATGTTAAACTTAGCGGCAAAACCCCTGAAATAATGTCCAGTCTCCTTATTAACTTTAAATTTCAGACATTCTTCTGCCGCATTCTCCTCTCCAAATTCCGCTCACTCAGCTCCGGCAGTTTCCTTCGCAATAATTCACCATCTTTCAAACGAGCCGTGATGAAGAGTGAGCCGATTTCGACAAAATCGGCTAAACCTTGAGGGCGAGCTGCCCCCGAGCCTCGGCCAAGGCGAGGATAAAAGTGGACCAGCCTAATGGACCATCACCAGCCTTCCCAAGCCGTGGTGCCGCATCGGCCGATTCCAACAAATCGGTTTCCCAGATCATCGACATTTCAGGGCGGGCTCGATCACGCCCCAGAGAGCTATCCTGCAGGGCCACCAGCCGATCACCTTTCTTCCGTTGGCAGTCGATACTGTGGATGATTACCCACAGCTCCATGGACAAGGCTGACTTGCATGCCAACATTCCTCTGACAGCACTGCTGAACTGGCAACCTGGCAACTTCGCGCACTTGTACTAGGGTCGATGACCGTGCATCGGCTCTGCATCACGAAATACCTCAAAAGGGATCATTAAACCTGATTATGAATCTAACCAGCCCATCTACCGGGCGGCAATCCGGCTTCGGGCAGGTGTCTACGACAGAGCCTCGGGCTTGTCGCTGAATCGATCGGCATGCTGAAAACCGATAATTTTGCAATATCGGTACCATTCTTCGGACAAGTTGTGATGCAGAGCCGGCCCGATTCCAACAAAATCGGCTTCCTGTAGCAAAGGATCCTTCGGGGCAAGCTGCCCCCCGAGCTTCAGTCGGGGCGAGAATAGCAGTGAGCCGACCACGTCGGTCATCCTCGGTTTCCAACTCGTAATGCAGCATCAGCCGATTCCAACAAAAATCGGTTCTTTAGAGCGAAGAAATTTCAGGGCGAGCTGCCCCCCCGAGCTTCTCCAGCTCACATCTTGCACCTGGCTGATCAGATCGGCTCATCGTCTTTGGCAGGCTGAGGCAATTCCCGGTGGGGATGTCTTTGAACTTCTGATGCCCTCCAAAACTCTGGACGTAACACCCCCTGGAAGTGATAGCTACCAAGTCACCACCTTGGTCAAAACATTACAACCGATTGCTTCGTCATCGGCTGTTCTCCTGGTCTTAGAAGAGATATGCTCCCTTCATTAGGCTGAACTTGAAGACTTGCCAACGGGAATTAGGGGTCCTCGAAGAGAAGATCCACTTCCTGCTCCATTGATCCTTAAGTCGATGTCTGCACGTCGGCTGTGCTTAAAAATTTTCGAATTTTTACGGCCGATTTATGCGTCGGCCCCCATACTTTAATACCCATCACCAAAGGATGAGACACTTCTACTGCATATCCTCGTGTTTTATCCACCTGGGTGCCCCCCCGAGCCGATTCTGTCAAGAGATTTGATGGTATCGGCTCTGTTGGATAACATGTTGAACCCGAGCAGAATGGATGGTGAGGATAATTTTGGCCGATTGGCTGGAATCGGCCTCCACATTGCTTGCTCGGTGAAGGTTTTGTAATGTCCCTTCATAAATTTTTTGGGGCCGATCACAAGGATCAGCCTCGCCACGTTTGTTCATCGACGTTTGCTTTGTTACACGGTCGGGCTCGTGGATAAAACCAGCCTAACCCCGTTCTTTGTCACGTTGATGCGCTCGCGATCGTCCAAATTGATGCCCGAGAGTGGCTCTTGGCCCGATGTCTCCCAAACGTCCATGCCAGCCGTTGAAACCTCGACCGAATCATCTCGCGTGGACGACTTCTACTTCATCTCCATCCCACCGTATCGGGCATTGGTGCATCGTGGATGGAATGCAACAGCTTGGCGTGGATCCAATCTCTCCCTAGTAGGACAGCGTAGGTACTCTTGCTCGTCGACGATAAAGAACGTCGTAGGGACAGTTTTCCTCCCTACGGTCGGATCCACATTCGGAACACCTTGTGCGTCGGATGCTTGGCCGTTGAAATCGCTCGGTGTTACGTTGGTCTTGATCGGATCCGAGCCGGAGCGTCCCAACCGACGTAGCATGGAGTATGGCATGATGTTAACCGCCGCTCCGGTGTCCACCAACATCTTGTTGACAGGCTGCCCATTGATGTAACCTCGCAAGTACAGGGCCTTCAGATGCCTGTAACTTCTTTCTCGTGGCTTCTCAAAGATGACCGGCCGTGGGCTGCAGTCCAATTGTGCCACAGGTGCTTCATATAACCTTGGAGCGCTAAACTCCGTTGGAAGAATGAAGACCATGTTCGTACCAGCCGATGTATCATCATCGGCTTTCCTTTGCTTGGGGCGCCACTCTTTTCTTTGTGGCCGACCTTCTTCATCCAGAGTTCGCTGAATTTTGGCGGCCAGATCAGGCCGTGCCTTCCTCAACGTGTGCGGTACAATCTTTCGGCCTTCTTCCAACCCCCGCAAACGCTGAACCCTTTGCTTCCGGGAACGGCCGAGCCCATCGGGGCACCACCCGGGCCGATGATATTTGTCTTCTTCATCATCGTCCTCTAGTTCCTCGAGATCTTCCACCCGAGCGGACTCGGCATGCTTGTTCCGAGGCGGGAGAGGCCCTAGACGCTTGAACACGGACACGTTAGCGGCGTCCTTCTTCCTTTGTTTGCATTCCGGCAGTTCTCGATTGTTGGCAATCGGCTCATTCCTGAGTCCCAGCAATGTTTGAAGAAAGGGCAGTCCCAGTGCTTATCCATGTCATCTTGCCCCCTTGACCTTCCTTCAGCGTGACGATTGTACCCGTCGTTGTTTCTACCATGCTGACGGTACCTTCTGTCATCATCTTGGGGCCGGTCGCGTGGATCGGCCTCCTCTTTATCCTTGCCACGGGAGCGGCTGCTTTCTGCTTCATCTTTGCCATGGCGGCTTGCAAGCCCTGCCATGTTGACGCCAAAGGAGAACTTTGGCTGGCATATGGAGTGGCTGAGATCCACCATGTTGTCGCTAGGCAACAGACGTGTGTTTTCATTGAGCTCGTTTCCGTGCGCACGGGTCTTCTCAAAGGAGCCGATGAGTTCGGCTCCGAGGGTTGCCTTGATCTCGTTATGTTTCTTCTTGAGTTCATCAGGCAGATCCTCGTACTTGACCGGAGTGCTTTCCGCCATCTCAGGTGTAGATGGCGATGCGGTGGAGGTGGAAGGTTGTCGAAGGTGGTCCCACCGGGCGTGCCAGAATGTGTTGACGTCAGAAACCCCCTGGCGGGCAGAGACGGTCAACACGGTAGAGCCGGGAACAACTAGGGCTGCGGCTGGCCCCAGTCCTCAGAGCGACGGCCGGCAAAGCCTCCTGGTCGCACGTCCGATGCTTATCACAAGGGCGTGCCACCTGACCTATACCTGGTCAGGAAGGTGTGGATGATGCCTCGCTTAGTTTCCTCAGGGCACACACGTAAACGTTAAATACGAGCCTCGATCGGCTCTCGAGTTATCTCCGTGAATCGGCTCAAAGAGCCGATCCACCCATGATTCGACGGGGTGTCCGAATATATGGTGGTCCCGCTTGATCAAGATAAAGCCGATGAGATCTACGACGATTTAGGGTTTTCACCGCATAATCGGATCGTCCTACTCACGATTGGGCCTGCGCTCGCGCACGGTGACCGTAAGCCGATCCTAGACAGGGCCTAAAAACCAACACGAGGTTGATCCCGGAACATCCTTTCTAGGGCTAGCAAACGCCACCCTACACGCCGCTGGATCCTCCAACCCTTTGTAAGGCCTAACTATTGCGGATGTTAAACTAATCCTTGATGAAACAAGGAGCAACCGTAACGGATCAGATCTACTAAACTATGATCAAGCGGGTGCCGCCCCTACACCTAAGATAGGTGTAAGGGCGGCTAGATATGCAAGGGTTGCACTACGAAAGCATGTAATTCGAAGAACAATGCTAACCCTAACATATCTAAGATAACTACGTTGCTCGCCATCAAAAGGCTTCAGCACGAGCAACGCATGAACAACGTGGGCAGGCTTGTGCTGCCTAGATCGCAAGATGCGATCTAGGCAGCATGGTGCTTACCGGTAGAAACCCTCGAGACGAAGGAGTTGGCGATGCGCCGAGATTTGTTTGTGTTGAACGTTGGTTGTTGTTTATTCCATAAACCCTAGATACATATTTATAGTCCAGGGGACTTTCTAATGTGGGCGTGCACTAAACCGTGCACGAGATAAACTCTAACTTTTAATCTAGATACAATCTATTGTAATTAAAGATACATGGGCAATCTAGCCCAAATTCTCCGAACAAGGCCGCTTCAGAGATCTTCCACGTGTAATCTTCCAAGCCCATCTTGATCGCGGCCCACCTCCTGATTTAGCCAAAATATGGTGATAACACACCCATTAATGAAGAAACACCTAGAGCTTGCTAAATTTGGTTTGCATATTTGGTCTCTCTAAAGTCTAGATAATTTCTAGTATTGAGTTTTGAACAACAAGGAAGACGGTGTAGAGTCTTATAATGTTTACAATATGTCTTTTATGTGAGTTTTGCTGCACCGGTTCATCCTTGTGTTTGTTTCAAATAACCTTGCTAGCCTAAACCTTGTATCGAGAGGGAATACTTCTCATGCATCCAAAATCCTTGAGCCAACCACTATGCCATTTGTGTCCACCATACCTACCTACTACATGGTATTTCTCCACCATTCCAAAGTAAATTGCTTGAGTGCTACCTTTAAATTTTCCATTCTTTACCTTTGCAATATATAGCTCATGGGACAAATAGCTTAAAAACTATTGTGGTATTGAATATGTACTTATGCACTTTATCTCTTATTAAGTTGCTTGTTGTGCGGTAACCATGTTTTCTGGGGACGTCATCAACTACTCTTTGTTGAATATCATGTGAGTTGCTATGCATGTCCGTCTTGTCTGAAGTAAGGGAGATCTACCACTTTATTGATTAGAGCATGCATATTGTTAGAGAAGAACATTGGGCCGCTAACTAAAGCCATGAATCATGGTGGAAGTTTCAGTTTTGGACATATATCCTCAATCTCATATGAGAACATTAATTGTTTCCACATGCTTATGCATTAAAGAGGAGTCCATTATCTGTTGTCCATGTTGTCCCGGTATGGATGTCTAAGTTGAGAATAATCAAAAGCGAGAAATCCGAAATGCGAGCTTTCTCCTTAGACCTTTGTACAGGCGGCATGGAGGTACCCCTTTGTGACACTTGGTTAAAACATGTGTATTGCGATGATCCCGGTAGTCCAAGCTAATTAGGACAAGGTGCGGGCACTATTAGTATACTATGCATGAGGCTTGCAACTTGTAAGATATAATTTACATGATACATATGCTTTATTACTACCGTTGAAAAAATTGTTTCTTGTTTTCAAAATAAAAGCTCTAGCACAAATATAGCAATCGATGCTTCCCTCTGCGAAGGGCCTTTCTTTTACTTTTATGTTGAGTCAGTTCACCTATCTCTCTCCACCTCAAGAAGCAAACAGTTGTGTGAACTGTGCATTGATTCCTACATACTTGCATATTGCACTTGTTATATTACTCTATGTTGACAATTATCCATGATATACATGTTACAAGTTGAAAGCAACCGCTGAAACTTAATCTTCCTTTGTGTTGCTTCAATACCTTTACTTTGATTTATTGCTTTATGAGTTAACTCTTATGCAAGACTTATTGATGCTTGTCTTGAAGTACTATTCATGAAAAGTCTTTGCTTTATGATTCATTTGTTTACTCATGTCATTACCATTGTTTTGATCGCTGCATTCATTACATATGTTTACAATAGTATGATCAAGGTTATGATGGCATGTCACTCCAGAAATTATCTTTGTTATCGTTTACCTGCTCGGGACGAGCAGGAACTAAGCTTGGGGATGCTGATACGTCTCCGACGTATCGGTAATTTCTTATGTTCCATGCCACATTATTGATGATATCTACATGTTTGTTATCACCAGAATTTGACCGAGTCAGAGGTGGGCCGCGATCAAGACGGACGTGAAGAATCTATTTGGAAGAAATATGTGAATCGGCCTTTATACGCAGAGTTTGGGCTAGTTAGCCCGTGTATCTTAATATAGTAGGTTATGTATTGGTTTAGAAGTTAGAGTTTATCTCGTGCACGGTTTAGTGCACGCCCACATTAGAAAGTCCCCTGGACTATAAATATGTACCTAGGGTTTATGGAATAAACAACAACCAACGTTCAACCACAAACAAATCTCGGCGCATCGCCAACTCCTTCGTCTCGAGGGTTTCTACCGGTAAGCACCATGCTGCCTAGATCGCATCTTGCGATCTAGGCAGCACAATGCCTATCACGTTGTTCATGCGTTGCTCGTATCGAAGCCTTTTTGATGGCGAGCAACGTAGTTATCTTAGATATGTTAGGGTTAGCATTGTTCTTCGTATAATATGCTATCGTAGTGCAACCCTTGCATATCTAGCCGCCCTTACACCTATCTTAGGTGTAGGGGCGGCACCCCGCTTGATCATAGTTTAGTAGATCTGATCCGTTACGGTTGCTCCTTGTTTCATCAAGGATTAGTTTAACATCCGCAATAGTTAGGCCTTACAAAGGGTTGGAGGATCCAGCGGCGTGTAGGGTGGCGTTTGCTAGCCCTAGAAAGGATGTTCCGGGATCAACCTCGTGTTGGTTTTTAGGCCCTGTCTAGGATCGGCTTACGGTCACCGTGCGCGAGCGCGAGGCCCAATCGTGAGTAGGACGATCCGATTATGCGGTGAAAACCCTAAATCGTCGTAGATCTCATCAGCTTTATATTGATCAAGCAGGACCACCATATATTCGGACACCCCGTCTGAATCATGGGTGGATCGGCTCTTTGAGCCGATTCACAGGATAACCTGAGAGCCGATCGAGGCTCGTATTTAACGTTTACGTGTGTGCCCTGCAGGAACTAAGCGAGGCATCATCCACACCTTCCCGACCGGTATAGGTCAGGTGGCACGCCCTTGTGATAAGCATCGGACGTGCGACCAGGAGGCTTTGCGGGCCGTCGCTCTGAGGGACTGGGGCCAGCCGCAGCCCTAGTTGTTCCCGGCTCTACCGTGTTGACCGTCTCTGCCCGCCAGGGGGTTTCTGACGTCAACACATTCTGGCACGCCCGGTGGGACGACCTTCGACATCCACGACATCGCCGTCTGCATCCGAGATGGCGGAAAGCACTCCGGTCAAGTACGAGGATCTGCCTGATGAGCTCAAGAAGAAGCATGACGAAATCAAGGCAGTCCTCGAAGCCGAACTCATCGGCTCTTTCCACCGAACCCGCTCCCATGGCGTCAGGTGGAAGGGTTTCACACCCGAAGGCGCACTAGATGGAGTGGACCTGTCCGCACCATCGAAGAACGCACCAGGTCGCCGCGGCAGGAGATCAACTACATGGTGGCTCATTCGCCGCACCGCCACTCCGAGAGCCTCGGTGAACACTTTGGAGCGTGTCGCTCGCGCGTGGTCCAGGAAATCATGAGCCACCGGTATTCTCCGTCGGGACCAGCTCGGGGACTTTCAAAGGAGAGATGCCACTCCAGCCCCAGCCGTTCGCATGGGCAGCACCGGAACTGCCGAACTCATCGGCATACGTCGTCTACAAGATTGGTGGTGATCCTAGTGACTACCAATTCCTACCTGAGGCACCCAAGGAGATCCCGCACGGATACGCGTGCGCATACATACCAGACGGCAGCACCTGGGCGCTCTCGAACCAGGCTGCAACATCAGGGGCCTCTGGAACGGCAGGAGGAGCGTCAGGAGCCGATCCTGAGAAACAAACGTGGCTAGCTAAGTACGCCACTCCGACAAACCTCCAGAGTCCAGCTCCTGCAGTTGGCTTAGAACCGGAAAAGCAAGCATGGCTGGTTAAGTATGCCACCCCGGCGAATCTTCAGGGTTCGACACCTTCAGCCATCACAGCGGATCAGATTTGTGCAATCTCGAAAGATCAGTCCGGCATGATGCCGAAAAGGAAGACGTTCGGCTACACCAAGCCGTACCCCAACGACTACGAACCGATCCCGCTACCACCCAAATATCGGCTCCCGGACTTCACAAAGTTTAGTGGATCAGTATGGTTCCAGCTCCATCGAGCATGTGAGCCGATATTTGGCACAGCTGGGCACTATCTCAGCGTCAGACGAGCTGCGTGTGAGGTTCTTCTCACAGTCCCTCACAGGATCGGCTTTCGGGTGGTACACATCGCTGCCACCGAACTCAGTCCAGACTTGGAAGCAGTTGGAAGAGCAGTTCCACCTTCAGTATCACTCAGAAGCTTCCGAGGCTGGTATAGCCGATCTTGCTCAAGTACGACGAAGCGCGGGGAAACCGTGGCGAGAATACATCCAGCCGCTTCAGGACCATTAGGAACCGATGCTTTTCGGTTCGCGTAAGCGAAAAAGAAGCAGTCGAGTTGGCGGTGGTGGGTCTCTCGTCATCGATCAAGGACGTGGCCTCCCAAGCGGACTACCCTTCGTTGGCGCACGTGGTGCAGAAGCTGTCAGCATATGAACAGCGCCACCCAGATGTTTACCAGGACAAATTCAAGCGTGCGGTGGTCCTGGTTGAGGCGTACGAAGATGAAGGCGCTATGGGAGATCAGGAGGTAGCAGTAGCTGAATGGACTCGGGCGACAAAACCCGTGTCCTGTAAGTGGGTGAAGCCACAAGTGCCTCCAAAAGGGTTCGACTTCGACGTGACCAAAACTGAGCAGATTTTCGATCTCTTGCTCACAGAGAAGCATATAAAGGTACCCGAAGGCCACAAGATTCCCACGGTGCAAGAGCTGAACGGAAAGCCATACTGCAAGTGGCATAACACGTTCACCCACACCACCAACGACTGCAGGGTGTGGCGGTAGCAGATCCAAATGGCGATAGAAAATGGACGGTTAATTTTCAACCAGTACGCCATGAAGGTCGACACACACCCTTTCCCCGCCGTTAACATGGTGGAGTATTCTTACCACGAGGGTTGCCGCCCGTGGTCTTCGTTCAGCATCAACATGGTAGGATCTCGGACACCACGCTGGCAAGGATGGAGATGAGGGCAGCTGCTCTCACAGCGAAGACACGAGAGGAAGCCGCTCCACGCGATCGGCTCCGCCAAGATGGCAAGCGCTACGTAACAGAGGGAGAAGTAAAGAACATAAGATATCAGCGACCTCTCTCTGATCACCTCCTCAACAAGTATGTGAGTCAGTATGACCAACGCCGACGGACCAGCAATGACGATGAAAGAGATCGTCTGGCTAGAGAAGCCAGAAGTCATCGTCGGCATAATTGCGATGAGGAGGAGCACGAGCGTTGTGCCAAGGAAAAGGCAAGGGAGCGAGACGACGAGGACGAGCACTCGGGATTGTCCCTTCTTCGGATACTCGCTGGGATTCAGGAATGAGCCGATTGCCAACAATCGGCAATTGCCCGAATGCAACCGGAAGAAGAAGGAGGCAGCCAATGTGTCCGTGTTCGAGCGCTTAGGGCCTCTCCCGCCACAAAGCAAACGCGCTGAGTCCCCTCGATGGGAAGATCTCGAGGATTCAGAAAACGAGGGACAAGAAGAAGAAGACAGGTACCACCGGCCAAGGTGGTGCCCTGGTGGGCTCAGCCGTTCCCAGAAACGCAGGGTTCAGCGATTGCGCGGCCTGGAGGAAGCCGAGAGGTTATACTTGCATACATTAAGGAAGGCAAGGCCTGATCTGGCTGCGAAGGTTCAGCAAACCCTGGATGAAGAGGGTCGTCCACAAAGAAAAGAGTGGCGCCCCAAGCAAAGGAAAGCCGATGATGAAGCATCGGCTGGCACAAACATGGTGCTCGTTCTTCCGACGAAGCTTAGTGCTCCACGATTACACGATGCACTCAAGGTGGACGACAGCAAGCGCACCAACATGATAAAGTCGGAGATTGGGCTGGTTTTATCTACCGGCCTGAACGAGTAGCAAGAGCACGTCAATAAGCAAACGTGGCGAGGCTGATCCTTGTGATCGGCCCCAAAAGATTTATGAAGGGACATTACAAAACCTTCACCGAGCAAGCAACGTGGAGGCCGATTCCAGCAATCGGCCAAAATTATCCTCACCATCCATTCTGCCTGGGTTCAACATGTTATCCAACAGAGCCGATACCATCAAATCTCTTGACAGAATCGGCTCGGGGGGGACCTAGTGGATAAAACACGAGGATATGCAGTAGAAGTGTCTCATCCTTTGGTGATGGGTATTAAAGTATGGGGGCTGATGCATAAATCGGCCGTAAAAATTCAAAAAATTCGAAAAATTTTAAGCACAGCCGATGCAGCAGACATCGACTTAAGGATATGAAAGCCGATGCATGGCCATCGAAGGAGCAACTGGTACGTTCAGAGGGTCAATGGAGCACGAAGGGATATTTTAATGGAAGAACTCCTCAATGGAGTAGTTTAAGGGCTCGGATCCTCTCTTCAAGAACAATGCCAAGAGCAGCCTGGACGTGCAAATCAGGGTAAGGAAGGAGCTGATCTGACCTGCAAGGCGCAAGAAGTAGATTGAAGAAGCTCGGGGGGCAGCTCACCCTGAAGGTTCTCTGCTTTGGGGCTACGTCATGATTTGAGGCTAATGGCGGCACATTTAGCTGATTCGCCTTGATTAAGGCTCGGGGGGCAGCTCGCCCTAAAATATCTTTGTTTCGAAGAGCCGATTTCGTTGGAATCGGCTAGTGCCATATTAATCATTTGGAAGCCAAGGGTAACGTTTTTGGCTGGTTCATCACTATTCTCGCCTTGGGTGAGGTTCGGGGGGCAACTCGTCTGAAGAGGTATCAGCTTTAGTTCCCAAGCTGATTCGGTGACAGTTCCAGGGCCCTTGTAAAGACACCTGCTCAAGGCTAAACCCACGGCTTACTGCGAACGACGGTATTATTATCATCGGTCAGACTGGCTAATTTGGGGAGGTGACTGAATGGACCTGTTTCGCAGATTTATCGTGAGAGACCGATGCGTTGCTATCGGTCATTGGACATTGATTGGGCTAACGGTCGACAAAGTCAGATGAGGAAAAATCGGCTGAATCAGCATACAGGACATCGGCAAAATCAAAAGAAGTTTTCATTGATAATAAAATTTCTTACAAGGAGAAGCCGATTATTCAACAAAAGGGAACGGATTACTACCTACCAACTCTATGCTAGTAAATCCCTACTCTAAGGGCTGTTGCTGTCTTCGCCGTCACTGAGGTGGCTGTCGCCGTTGCTGTCGTCGGCGAGTTCCTCGTTGCTGCTACTGTGACCTTCAGCAGAGGCCTCTTCCTCGTCATCATCATTGTCCTCGTCTGACCAAGCCCAGCCCCGGATACGCTTTGGTGGTGGTTCGTCGGAGGAGGTGTCATCCTCCTGTTCCTTCTTCAAGTCGGAGGAGGCATCTTCTTCTTCGTCGTCCTCTTCTGCTTTGGTGACGGAGGTGAATTTACCCCGGAAGGGAGGGTCGTCGTCGTCGCTCTCCGCCTCCAGTATTCCGTCGACCAGGTACCGGAGGTCATCTTCCCCGTCGGTTAGGGGCATGGCCCCATCTGACCAGACAAGGTCTTCACCCTCCGGCACGTAGTCGAAGTCCCACTCCCGCTTGTCCCAATGCTTGGGAGCCCGGCGGTTGTACGTCTCCATCTGGTTGTGCTCTGGAACCAATTCGCTTGAGGAAGAGGATTGGAGAGAGATGGAAGAAGAGGAAGAAGACGACATGGTTGGAGAAGAAGAGGGTTTTTGGGTGCTGATATCTAGAACAGAGGAAGGGGATGAAGAGGGCTAATCGATCGGCATGGATAAATAATGAGAAATCTGGTGGGAATTTAATGCTATTGCAGTTTCCGAGGAAGTGATGCTGAAGCTGTCAAATTGTGTAGAGAAGCTAAAAAGACAGGGCATCATGATGACGAATTCCGCGGCAGTTCTGCTCTGCCACGACATGACCCGACGAAAGAAGAGCATAATGATTTTGGAAATGTCATTTCCAAAACCAGGGGGCATGTGTTATCACCAGAATTTGACCGAGTCAGAGGTGGGCCGCGATCAAGACGGACGTGAAGAATCTATTTGGAAGAAATATGTGAATCGGCCTTTATACGCAGAGTTTGGGCTAGTTAGCCCGTGTATCTTAATATAGTAGGTTATGTATTGGTTTAGAAGTTAGAGTTTATCTCGTGCACGGTTTAGTGCACGCCCACATTAGAAAGTCCCCTGGACTATAAATATGTACCTAGGGTTTATGGAATAAACAACAACCAACGTTCAACCACAAACAAATCTCGGCGCATCGCCAACTCCTTCATCTCGAGGGTTTCTACCGGTAAGCACCATGCTGCCTAGATCGCATCTTGCGATCTAGGCAAGCACAATGCCTATCACGTTGTTCATGCGTTGCTCGTATCGAAGCCTTTTGATGGCGAGCAACGTAGTTATCTTAGATATGTTAGGGTTAGCATTGTTCTTCGTATAATATGCTATCGTAGTGCAACCCTTGCATATCTAGCCGCCCTTACACCTATCTTAGGTGTAGGGGCGGCACCCCGCTTGATCATAGTTTAGTAGATCTGATCCGTTACGGTTGCTCCTTGTTTCATCAAGGATTAGTTTAACATCCGCAATAGTTAGGCCTTACAAAGGGTTGGAGGATCCAGCGGCGTGTAGGGTGGCGTTTGCTAGCCCTAGAAAGGATGTTCCGGGATCAACCTCGTGTTGGTTTTTAGGCCCTGTCTAGGATCGGCTTACGGCCACCGTGCGCGAGCGCGAGGCCCAATCGTGAGTAGGACGATCCGATTATGCGGTGAAAACCCTAAATCGTCGTAGATCTCATCGGCTTTATATTGATCAAGCGGGACCACCATATATTCGGACACCCCGTCTCGAATCATGGGTGGATCGGCTCTTTGAGCCGATTCACGAGATAACCCGAGAGCCGATCGAGGCTCGTATTTAACGTTTACGTGTGTGCCTCCGCAGAAACTAAGCGAGGCATCATCCACACCTTCCCGACCAGGTATAGGTCAGGTGGCACGCCCTTGTGATAAGCATCGGACGTGCGACCAGGAGGCTTTGCGGGCCGTCGCTCTGAGGGACTGGGGCCAGCCGCAGCCCTAGTTGTTCCCGGCTCTACCGTGTTGACCGTCTCTGCCCGCCAGGGGGTTTCTGACGTCAACAATGTTTTATACACATTATATGTCGTATTTATGCATTTTCCGGCACTAACCTATTAACGAGATGCCGAAGAGCCAGTTGCTGTTTTCTTCTGTTTTTGGTTTCAGAAATCCTACAAAGGAAATATTCTCGGAATTGGACGAAATCAACGCCCAGGGTCCTATTTTTGCACGAAGCTTCCGGAAGACCGAGGGGGAAAGGAAGTGGGGCCACGAGGCGCCGCCACAACAGGGCGGCGCGGCTCGGCCCTTGGCCGCGCGGCCCCGGCGTGTGGGGCCCTCGTGTGGCCCCCGCGTTGCCCTTCCGCCTACTTAAAGCCTTCGTCGCGAAACCCCCAGCACCGAGAGCCACGATACGGAAAACCTTATCGAGACGCCGCCGCCGCCAATCCCATCTCGGGGGATTCTCGGAGATCGCCTCCGGCACCTCGCCGGAGAGGGGAATCATCTCCCGGAGGACTCTTCACCGGCATGGTCGCCTCCGGAGTGATGAGTGAGTAGTTCACCCCTGGACTATGGGTCCATAGCGATAGCTAGATGGTTATCTTCTCCTCATGTGCTTCATTGTCGGATCTTGTGAGCTGCCTAACATGATCAAGATCATCTATCTCGTAATTCTATATGTTGTGTTTGTCGGGATCCGATGGATAGAGAATACTATGTTATGTTGATTATCAATCTATTACCTATGTGTTGTTTATGATCTTGCATGCTCTCCGTTATTAGTAGAGGCTCGGCCAAGTTTTTGCTCTTAACTCCAAGAGGGAGTATTTATGCTCGACAATGGGTTCATGCCTCCATTAAATGCGGGACAATGGACGTAAAGTTCTAAGGTTGTGGATGTGCTGTTGCCACTAGGGATAAAACATTGATGCTATGTCCGAGGATGTAGTTATTGATTACATTACGCACCATACTTAATGCAATTGTCTCGTTGTTTTGCAACTTAATACCTGGAAGGGGTTCGGATGATAACCTGAAGGTGGACTTTTTAGGCATAGATGCATGCTCGGATAGCGGTCTATGTACTTTGTCGTAATGCCCAATTAAATCTCACAATATTCATCATATCATGTATGTGCATTGTTATGCCCTCTCTATTTGTCGGCTTGCCCGACCGTAATTTGTTCACCCAACATGCTATTTATCTTATGGGAGAGACACCTCTAGTGAACTCGTGGACCCCGGTCCATTCTTTTACATCGAATACAATCTCGCAATACGTGTTCTATCGTTTTCTGCAAACAATCATCATCCACACTATACATCTAATCCTTTGTTACAGCAAGCCGGTGAGATTGACAACCTCACTGTTTCGTTGGGGCAAAGTACTTTGGTTGTGTTGTGCAGGTTCCACGTTGGCGCCGGAATCCCTGGTGTTGCACCGCACTACATCCCGCCGCCATCAACCTTCAACGTGCTTCTTGGCTCCTCCTGGTTCGATAAACCTTGGTTTCTTTCTGAGGGAAAACTTGCCGCTGTACGCATCACACCTTCCTCTTGGGGTTCCCAACGGACGCGTGCTGTACGCGTATCACCTGTCGAGATTGTCGAAGGTTTCTCGTAGATCTTCGATGATCTTCGCCTTGTGTCTTGTTGTGACCACCACACCATCGATGTAAACTTGGATGTTCTTGCCGATTTTCTCTCCAAGGCACTTATGCATCATCCACTAATATGTGGAACCCACGCTTTTCAGCCAAAAGGGCATCGTATGGTAGCAGAAGACACCAGATGGTGTGTTAAAAGGTGTTTTGCCTTCGTCTTCTACCTTCAGTCTGATATGGTTGTAACCCGGATAAGCGTCCAAGAATGAAAGATGCTCGCATCCTACCGTTGAGTCGATAATTTGATTGATTCGCGGTAGTGGGAAGTGATCCTTTGGACAATACTTATTGAGCGTAGTGAAGTCAACGCACATACGAAGGACATCGGGATTTTTCTTGGGGACCAATACTGGATTGGCAACCCATGTCGATTTCTTAACTTCTCTAATGAATTTGTATTCTTCGATTCGATGAAGATCCTTAGCGATAGCTTTGCGCTTCGGCTCCACGAAGCGTCTAAGGGGCTGCCTGACCGGTCTTACACTGGGGTCTAGATTGAGCTCGTGCTCGGCGAGTTCCCTGTGAACACCTGGCATGTCCGCTGGACACCAGGCGAAAATTTCCCAGCGCTCATGGAGGAACTTGACGAGCATGCTTTCCTATGCGGAGTCAAGGTTGGCCGCGTCGAACGTCGTTTTCTTCGGGTCGCTAGGGCGAACTTGAACTTCTTGCGTGTCCTTGGTAGAGTCGAAAGCTTGATCAGGCAAGGATCATACAGCTACTGGCAATACGTTGTGATCGGTGGACTCCTTGAGCTGAGTATACTCGATTCCATCCCGAAAGACTCGGAGAGTTTGTTGAATTCATGATTGCATTTGTCAGATCGATCAAAACTTCCCTCTACTATGATGATTCCATTGGGTTCTTGTATATTCAACATGTGGTAGGTATAGTGTGGGACTTCCATAAACCGCGAGTATACGGGTCTCCCTAGGATTGCATGATCCTGCGATGGCCAATCGATGACCTGAACTCAATCTTTTCACTTCTGAAATTTTCCCACGAGCCGAAGACTACGTCGAGTGCGATCTTACCCAAAGGCATGTTCGGATTTCCAGGAACTATGCCATGAAAGCATTTATCCGAGGGTGCAAGGTTGGTTAATGATATGTTCATTGCCCGCACCCTGTTGGCATAGATGAGATTGATGCTGCCGTCGGCATCCATTCAGGCTCTACTCATGTTGTACCCACCGATCTGGGCACTGAGGGACAAGGGTGCATGACCTGGCCGGGGGACCTTAAGGGGATGATTATCTCTGCTGAACTCAACCCTTTGGTTGGACCAATTGACATATTCGGGTGTTGGTGGCGGTGATTGGATTGCGAGGTTTACTTGTCGAGTGATCAATTTTTGGGTCATGTTGGTCGGTCGCCCCTTCTGGATCATATTGACTACTCCCCTGGGTGGCGGATATTGTCCATTATTCCCGTTAGCCACGAGTTGCTGCTGAACTCTTTTGGTTGTCTGTTCTAGTAATGGGGGTGGTGGTGGTGCGTTGATTGCCAGAGTTCCAGCTGCGCCAGTGAACCCTTGATTTTCTATTTTGGCTTGCTTTGCACCAAAAGCGTCCTACAACTTTAAGAAAGTTTGGCAATCCTTCATCATATGGTTGGATCTCCTCCTTACTTCCGAGTTTACATAGAAGCGCGTGTTGCATGGTCTGTTGAGTATATGGCCTAGTGTTTGATCGAAATCCCGCGGGGGTCTTGGCCGGCATGTCGATCGGCTTGCTAGGACCGGGCGCGTCTCGAATGTGATGCAATATCAACCGCTATGATATTAATCCTTGCGATTTTCATTGTTTGTGAAGCCAGCTGCCACTTGGTTGGGTCCATCATACTCGTCGAAGGTGCGGTACCTTCTCTGACGGTCATTGTTGCGCCTAAACCGATCTTCTTTGGCAGACTTGGCCCACTTGTTATGGAACATGTCTTCACCGTCGGCCCACCTGTTGGCGATGTCCATCAACTGAGAGATTTATTTCAGGTTGTGCCAACCCAGCTCTTCTATCAAATGTATGCGGCGTGGCCCATTACTGAAGGCGTCCATTTCTCTTTCATTGGAGACATCCTCGGCTGAGCTTTTAATGATGTTCCAGCGTTGGATATACACGCGCATTGACTCGCCTAACATCTGCACACATGCCCTTACTTCCTCGATTGATGTGGGTCGATTGTAGGTGGATCTAAAGTTTCTCATGAACTGATTTGCTAAGTCATCCCAACTGGTGATAGAGTTGTCGGGTAGTTTTCTGAGCCAGGACCTTGCGGCTCCACTAAGGTGCAGTAAGATTTGCATGGTGGTGTGATGTCTACGGGTGCTTCTATTCTTGTAGACAGTGTTGGGCCTCCAAGAGCAGAGGTTTGTAGAACAGCAGCAAGTTTCCCTTAAGTGGATCACCCAAGGTTTATCGAACTCAGGGAGGAAGAGGTCAAAGATATCCCTCTCATGCAACCCCGCAACCACAAAGCAAGAAGTCTCTTGTGTCCCCAACACACCTAATAGGTGCACTAGTTCGGCGAAGAGATAGTGAAATACAAGTGGTATGAATGAATATGAGCAGTAGTAACGGCGCCGTGAAAAGTGCTTGTCGGCATGCAGATGATGGTAGTAATATTGCAGGAAGTAAAGATGCGATAAAACAGTAAACAAGCAACGATAGCAGATATTTAGGAACAAGGCCTAGGGATCATACTTTCACTAGTGGACACTCTCAACATTGATCACATAACGGAATAAATAGATAGATGCTAGACTCTACACCCTCTTGTTGGATGATGAACATCACTAACTGTGTAGGATTACACGAACCCTCAATGCCGGAGTTAACAAGCTCCACAATATTCAATGTTCATATTTAAATAACCTTAGAGTGCATAACAGACCAACATAACCAAACCAAGTACTAACATAGCATGCACACTGTCACCTTCACACTACGAAAGGAGGAATAGATCACATCAATACTATCATATAGCAATAGTTAACTTCATAATCTACAAGAGATCACAATCGTAGCCTACGCCAAGTACTACACGATGCACACACTGTCACCATTACACCGTGCAGGAGGAATAAACTACTTTAATAACATCACTAGAGTAGCACACAGATATATTGTGATACAAAACACATTGCAATCATAAAGAGATATAAATAAGCACTTCACCATGCCATTCATAACAGCGAATAAGTATTCTGTGAAATATAGCCTAAGAGACCCACACGGTGCACACACTGTCACCTTTACACACGTGGGACAAGGAGTCTCCGGAGATCACATAAGTAAAATCCACTTGACTAGCATAATGACATCTAGATTACAAGCATCATCATATGAATCTCAATCATGTAAGGCAGCTCATGAGATTATTGTATTGAAGTACATAGGAGAGAGATGAACCACATAGCTACCGGTACAGCCCCGAGCCTCGATGGAGAACTACTCCCTCCTCATGGGAGACAAGCAGTGTTGATGGAGATGGCGGTGGTGTCGATGGAGAAGCCTTCCGGGGGCACTTCCCCGTCCGGCGGCGTGCCGGAACGTAGACTCCTGTCCCCCAGATCTTGGCTTCGCGATGGCGGCGGCTCTGGAAGGTTTTCTCTGGTTTCGTCGAACGTGATAGGGTTTTCGCGACGGAGGCTTTAAGTAGGCGGAAGGGCAAGGTCGGTGGAGTCCTAGTGGGACCACACACTAGGTCGGCGCGGCCGAGGCTTGGGCCGCGCCGCCCTATCTGTGTCCCCACCTCGTGGCCCCACTTCGTTTCCCCTTCGGACTTCCGGAAGCTTCGAGGAAAAATAGGACCCTGGGCGTTGATTTCGTCCAATTCTGAGAATATTTCCTTACTAGGATTTCTGAAACCAAAAACAGCAGAAAACAGGAACTGACACTTCGGCATCTCTTCAATAGGTTAGTTCCGGAAAATGCATAAATATGACATATAATATGCATAAAACATGTAGATATCATCAATAATGTGGCATGGAACATAAGAAATTATCGATACGTCGGAGACGTATCAGCATCCCCAAGCTTAGTTCTCGCTCGTCCCGAGCAGGTAAACGATAACAAAGATAATTTCTGGAGTGACATCCCATCATAACCTTGATCATACTATTGTAAGCATATGTAATGAATGCAGCGATCAAAACAAAGGTAATGACATGAGTAAACAAATGAATCATAAAGCAAAGACTTTTCATGAATAGTACTTTCAAGACAAGCATCAATAAGTCTTGCATAAGAGTTAACTCATAAAGAAATAAATCAAAGTAAAGGTATTGAAGCAACAAAAGGAAGATTAAGTTTCAGCGGTTGCTTTCAACTTATAACATGTATATCTCATGGATATTGTCAATGTAAAGTAATATAACAAGTGCAATATGCAAGTATGTAGGAATCAATGCACAGTTCACACAAGTGTTTGCTTCTTGAGGTGGAGAGAGATAGGTGAACCGACTCAACATAAAAGTAAAAGAAATGCCCTTCGCAGAGGGAAGCATTGATTGCTATATTTGTGCTAGAGCTTTCGGTTTTGAAAACATAAAGAGAGCATAAAAGTAAAATTTTGAGAGGTGTTTGTTGTTGTCAACGAATGGTAGTGGGCACTCTAACCCCTTGCCGGACAAACCTTCAAAGAGCGGCTCCCATGAAGGACGTTATCTCTACCAGACAAGGTAGATCATCCCTCTTCTCTTTTGTTTACACATGTATTTTAGTTTTATTTATGGATGACACTCCTCCCAACCTTTTGCTTACACAAGCCATGGCTAACCGAATCCTCGGGTGCCTTCCAACATTCACATACCATGAAGGAGTGTCTATTTGCAAAATTAAGTTGCTTATCGATGAATCGCAGCAAAACATGTGAAGAGAATTATTAATGAAGGTTGATTAATTGGGGGCTGGGAACCCCGCGCGAGCTCTTTTTGCAAAATTATTGGATAAGCGGATGAAGCCACTAGTCCATTGGTGAAAGTTGCCCAACAAGAATGAAAGATAAACACCACATACTTCCTCATGAGCTATAAAAAATTGACACAAATCAGAGGTGATAAATTTTGAATTATTTAAAGGTAGCACTCAAGCAATTTACTTTGGAATGGCGGAGAAATACCATGTAGTAGGTAGGTATGGTGGACACAAATGGCATAGTGGTTGGCTCAAGGATTTTGGATGCATGAGAAGTATTCCCTCTCGATACAAGGTTTAGGCTAGCAAAGTTATTTGAAACAAACACAAGGATGAACCGGTGCAGACAAAACTTACATAAAAGACATATTGTAAACATTATAAGACTCTACACCGTCTTCCTTGTTGTTCAAAACTCAATACTAGAAATTATCTAGACTTTAGAGAGACCAATTATGCAAACCAAATTTTGGCAAGCTCTATGTATTTCTTCATTAATGGGTGCAAAGTATACGATGCAAGAGCTTAAACATGAGCACAACAATTGCCAAGTATCACATTATTCAAGACATTTTACCAATTACTACATGTAGCATTTTCCGTTTTCAACCATATAATAATGAACGAAGCAGTTTCAACCTTCGCCATGAACATTAAAAGCTAAGAACACATGTGTTCATATGAACCAGCGGAGCGTGTCTCTCTCCCACACAAGCATGATGGATCATATTTTATTCAAACAAAAACAAAAGCAAACAGACGCTCCAAGTAAAGTACATAAGATGTGACCGAATAAAAATATAGTTTCAAGAGAAGAAACCTGATAAGTTGTCGATGAAGAAGGGGATGCCTTGGGCATCCCCAAGCTTAGACGCTTGAGTCTTCTTGAAATATGCAGGGATGAACCACGGGGCATCCCCAAGCTTAGACTCTTCACTCTTCTTTATCATAGTATATCATCCTCCTCTCTTGACCCTTGAAAACTTCCTCCACACCAAACTCGAAACAAACTCATTAGAGGGTTAGTGCATAATCAAAATTCACATGTTTAGAGATGACACAATCATTCTTAAAACTTCTGGACATTGCACAAAGCTACTGGACATTAATGGAACAAAGAAATCCATCCAACACAGCAAAAGAGGCAATGCGAAATAAAAGGTAGAATCTGTCAAAACAGAATAGTCCGTAAAGACGAATTTTATTAAGGCACCAGACTTGCTCAAATGAAAATGCTCAAATTGAATGAAAGTTGCGTACATATCTGAGGATCACTCACGTAAATTGGCATAATTTTCTGAGGTACCTACAGAAAATTAGGCCCAGATGCGTGACAGTAAGAAATCTGTTTCTGCGCAGTAATCCAAATCTAGTATGAACCTTACTATCAAAGACTTTAATTGGCACAACAATGCAACAAAACTAAGATAAGGAGAGGTTGCTACAGTAGTAACAACTTCCAAGACACAAATATAAAATAAAAGTACTGTAACAAAATAAACACATGGGTTATCTCCCAAGAAGTGCTTTCTTTATAGCCATTAAGATGGGCTCAGCAGTTTTAATGATGCTCACATGAAAAATAGAGTATGAAGCAAAAGAGAGCATCAAGAAGCAAATTAAAAACAAATTTGAGCCTAACATGCTTCCTATGCATAGGAATCTTGTAAATAAACAAATTCATGAAGCATGATGCAACAAGCATAAAAAGATAAAACAAGTGTAACTTCAAAAATTTCAGCATATAGAGAGGTGTTTTAGTAACATGAAAATTTCTACAACCATATTTTCCTCTCTCATAATAATTTCTAGTGGCATCATGAACAAATTCAACAATGTAACTATCACATAAAGCATTCTTATTCACATGCATAAAAGTATCATTACTCTCCACATAAGCATAATCAATTTTATTAGTTGTAGTGGGAGCAAATTCAACAAAGTAGCTATCATTATTATTATCATCATCAAATATAGGAGGTATAGTATCATCATAACAAGCTTTATCCTCCATAGTAGGTGGCAACAAAAGACCACTATCATTATAATCATCATATATGGGAGGCAAAGTATCATCAAAGAAAATTTTCTCCTCAATGCTTGGGGGACTAAAAAGATCATGCTCATCAAAACCAGCTTCCCCAAGCTTAGAATTTTCCATATCATTAGCAACAATGGTGTTCAAAGCGTTCATACTAATATGTTCCATAGGTTTTTTAATTTTCGCATCAAACCATCCATGTCTTAAATCAGGAAATAGAATAAGAAGCTCATTGTTGTCCATTATGCCTAACTAGTGTAAACAAGAAACAAAAGATGCAATTGCAGGATCTAAAGGAAATAGCTTCGAGCATACACACAACGGCAACAAAAAAGTACTTTACCTGGGACCGGAGTATGAGTGCCTTTTTACCTTTCCTCCCCGGCAACGGCGCCAGAAAAGTGCTTGATGTCTACGGGTGCTTCTATTCTTGTAGACAGTGTTGGGCCTCCAAGAGCGAGAGGTTTGTAGAACAACGGCAAGTTTCCCTTAAGTGGATCACCCAAGGTTTATCGAACTCGGGGAGGAAGAGGTCAAAGATATCCCTCTCATGCAACCCTGCAACCACAAAGCAAGAAGTCTCTTGTGTCCCCAACACACCTAATAGGTGCACTAGTTCGGCGAAGAGATAGTGAAATACAAGTGGTATGAATGAATATGAGCGATGAGTAAAGGCGCCACAAAAGTGCTTGCTCGGCATGCGGATGATGGTAGTAATATTGCAGGAAGTAAAGATGCGGTAAAACGAGTAAACAAGCAGACGATAGCGATATTTAGGAACAAGGCCTAGGGATCATACTTTCACTAGTGGACACTCTCAACATTGATCACATAACGGAATAAATAGATAGATGCTAGACTCTACACCCTCTTGTTGGATGATGAACACCACTAAGCGTGTAGGATTACACGAACCCTCAATGCCGGAGTTAACAAGCTCCACAATATTCAATGTTCATATTTAAATAACCTTAGAGTGCATAACGGATCAACATAACCAAACCAAGTACTAACATAGCATGCACACTTGTCACCTTCACACTACGAAAGGAGGAATAGATCACATCAATACTATCATAGCAATAGTTAACTTCATAATCTACAAGAGATCACAATCATAGCCTACGCCAAGTAATACACGATGCACACACTGTCACCATTACACCGTGCAGGAGGAATAAACTACTTTAATAACATCACTAGAGTAGCACACAGATATATTGTGATACAAAACACATTGCAATCATAAAGAGATATAAATAAGCACTTCACCATGCCATTCATAACAGTGAATAAGTATTCTGTGAAATATAGCCTAAGAGACCCACACGGTGCACACATTGTCACCTTTACACACGTGGGACAAGGAGTCTCACGGAGATCACATAAGTAAAATCCACTTGACTAGCATAATGACATCTAGATTACAAGCATCATCATATGAATCTCAATCATGTAAGGCAGCTCATGAGATTATTGTATTGAAGTACATAGGAGAGAGATGAACCACATAGCTACCGGTACGGCCCACGAGCCTCGATGGAGAACTACTCCCTCCTCATGGGAGACAAGCAGCGTTGATGGAGATGGCGGTGGTGTCGATGGAGAAGCCTTCCGGGGCACTTCCCGTCCCGGCGGCGTGCCGGAACAAAGACTCCTGTCCCCCGGATCTTGGCTTCGCGATGGCGGCGGCTCCGGAAGGTTTTCTCTCGGTTTCGTCGAACGTGATAGGGTTTTCGCGACGGAGGCTTTAAGTAGGCGGAAGGGCAAGGTCGGTGGAGTCCTCGGTGGGACCACACACTAGGCCGGCGCGGCCGGGGCTTGGGCCGCGCCGCCCTACTGTGTCCCCACCTCGTGGCCCCACTTCGTTTCCCCTTCGGACTTCCGGAAGCTTCGTGGAAAAATAGGACCACGGGCGTTGATTTCGTCCAATTCCAAGAATATTTCCTTACTAGGATTTCTGAAACCAAAAACAGCGAGAAAACGAGAGCGACACTTCGGCATCTCGTCAATAGGTTAGTTCCGGAAAATGCATAAATATGACATATAATATGCATAAAACATGTAGATATCATCAATAATGTGGCATGGAACATAAGAAATTATCGATACGTCGGAGACGTATCATGGTGGCCTTGTTTCCACCCAATATTTGGATAGTTTTGCAGGTAGCCAGCTAACCATGATTCGGGTTCTTGAAGTCCATCAAAATTCTGTTGATCGTGAGGCAGCTTGAATTCGTTTGGCACAGGCATTTTGCGAACCCTCTAGGTAAAGCAAGTTGCACCGCGCAATGAAATCATCATTATATTTGTTGTGCACTTCACGTTCGCTTTAGAATCTATCGACTCGTCGCTGAGTGATACCATGCCTAGCATCTCCTTCTCGCACATTGGTTTGTACTTGGCGTGACGAGTTAGGCCTGCGAGTCGCCACTTCATGCCGAGGGTTGTTGCGACGGTGTGGTGACCTTTTCAGGTCGTGGTGCAGCATCCTTGTCGATGAGCGAAGCTCCCACAATGCCAAGGACCGCCAAGGTCGAACGGTGTAAAGCTGCCCGTGGATCATGCGGTGCTGATTGGGTGGCCATCAGATAGGTTTGTGCTGCTACTAGGGCCGCTTCAGGTGTTTTGGATACTATGCTTCCTCTTGAGTCCACCGACATGAAAGGCAGATCAGGGTCTCGTATAAGATTTTCTCTCTCGTTTGAAGGGATGTGACTCAGTTGAGATCCACCCCTTCTCTGGCGTGCTCCTGCCCCAACGTTTGCACCTCTTGTAGAACTTAACTCTGCCCGACGTTGACTCGATTCATCAGCTCATCTCCTTCGCTCGGCGAGTTGCTGACTCGATTCATTGGCTCGCCTCCTCCGATCGTCGAGTTGTCGCTGCATCCTTAATAACTCTCTTTTTCGATGATAGAGTAAGTATTGGTACGCCATGAGCTCCTCTCGGGTCGCTTCGACTTTCATGGGGAGCGCCCCGCTCATGGCTTGTCTTGCCCTATCCCAGGCAGCTCGCGCGATTTGAACTATTGTTCGGGTTTGTTTCTTCGCCCCGTGAGTCTTGTTTTAGCCATTATTAAAACTTTTCTGGCGAGCATCGAACACGGTGCCGCCGACTGGTCTGGCTGGGAATGGAGGCCATAGTCGCTTACCCCTTGACGTGCGGTTGTGGAAGGTTGAGGAATCGCGTCACTCGGGGCAGTGAAGATGTCCCTGCTCTAGCTCTGTCGTCCTTGTCTCATGTGCCGGTGATTCCTCAGTCTTCTTCTTTGACAATCATGCCGCCTAGTACCGTACTCACAATGCCTATGTTGGCTTGGCTCACACATGTACGATGGTGGGATGATGGCGAGTAGGTGCTAGCCTTTCTCTTTGCATCAGGGAACAAGAAGGTGGATGCGCGGGTGTGAAGCTTGCCGCCATATGCTCACGCTTGTCTTTCTCACTTCCTTCCCGCCGCTAGTCCACCTCCTTATAAGGGAATGGGTGATGGGACAACCCTAGGTGTCCCCCATCCTTAAAACCCTAGTCCTAGCAACTTGAGTCTGACCGACTGTCTCTGTCACATGTCTGGTATGTGTGCGACCCAACTAGGTTCCATGTTAGGCGGAATATTCTTCCACCCAGTCACAAGCTCTTAAGTGTGTGACCCCCATATGCCTTTAGTAAGCCAACCATGCTTTGAGTCGCACTTTGTGCCCAAGTCGTGCTCAAAGCGGAGTCGCCCAAGAAACGCTAGTCGGCGTATATGCTTCTAGCAAAGCATAGCGGCTACCAGTTCAAACGAGTAGCCTATCAATGTGAAGTTATGTCTGAGTCCCTTTGACTCACGATATTGGTGGTAAACCATAGGTGTGTGACTCGACATGCCAATGCCGGCTTAACTCTCTTTTCGTGTTCCTATTGATACATGATTATGCTCAACTAAAACTTTATTCGCACAACCTCGATTAATAATTAATAGATTTATCCATGGTCATGCTTCGAATTATATCACATGAGAGGGCCCAGGGAATATCTCTATGAGTTGAAGGGGCATATTTCGTCTTGGTGCGTCCACCTCACGCGGCTTTCTTTGGAGTTTGTCCAAGAGTCACCTTTATAGCTATCGGTTATGCAACATCAAAGTCGGCTAGTCCATAAGTCAGATAGTGCAACCACCTCAGGTTTAAGAATTCCATTGCTCTAGCCGTAGCACATGCAGGCATTCGGCATTTTGCAAACCGCTAACTGATCATCGATATATTTCTTGTTGCCAGCCATCAAATAGGAGTCTACAAACACAATAAAGGAAACAACCAAACATTATAAACATCTTGACAAAACTGAATGAAGAAACAACTAAACAAAAAGGTAAGCAAAACAAGTGTATTTCAGAAGACAAACCAATAAAGTAGAATATATTGATATAAGAATTCAATTAAAAAATGATGATATGTTCAACGCAATCGATCGTCTATAATAATTTTAACCAACTATAAGAATCTAACACAACATACTGAGAGGCAAACACTAAGTCAACCCAAAAAGTTGGTGAACATGTCAAATCACACCAACTGATCGAACAACGGAAGTCATAAAAAATTATAACGCTACAATTTTGACCAATCAAAATTTGCCTTAATAACAGTGGATAAAAGATAACCTATAACAACAACCATAGAAAAAGACTACATTAAGCTAATGAGATATTCCTCAGCAGCAGACTTCTACCTTAAATCTCAGGTTGACCGCCACTTATGGGCGCTGCTGCTAACCATAAAATTAGGCACGACCTCTGGTGTGCGCGCGTGCACCTACCGTGGTCATGAAACAACAAAGAACTAGATCAGCGGATACCAAAGTGCATGAACGCATCCGACTTTCCACACTCGACCACAAAAACCCTAAAACCACTAGCACATGTGACAATAAATAGTACATACATCAATTGATTTGTAGAAGAACGAACCTCTCCGGAGAAAATCCATCATCGATTGTTGCCTCCCACTAGATCTGATAAATAGACCGTCAATTTGATTCCCCAATTCTTCCAACGGCTCGCCGGATAAGAGCACAAGTTGGAGATGACCCCACACCCTTCCCTGCGAAAAATTGGGGTCACCCCGCAGCTGAATGCCCGGAGGCAGAGAAGAGGAATCAACGGGCGGAGGGGAAAGAGATTTGACGATTCAAAATATTTCGTAAAGTGAAGGAGAAGTCGACGCGGAGACCGGTTGCCTTAAACGGAATAGTGGACGGTTGTCTAAACAAGAAGGATGAAGCGACGCACCAGAAAGAAAATTGTCTCGCGAGCGATGCGAGTGCTTCACTCGGAAGAGAGCGACCTCACGCGATCGGGTGCCAGAGAGGGATTTTGGTAACTGTAGCACATTGGTCCATGCCCACACCAAAACTATTAGTGACCATTTTAGTTTGCAAGTGGCAACCATTGCTTGTGCTTTTGTGGGGAGAAAACACATAGAGGCTTGGGCAGTCACACGACAAGCAGGAGTAAATCAAGGTGTGGACACATGTTTCTTAATCCAAAAGCTGTAGACGACCATTGACCTGCTAGCTAATCAGCACTAGTCCAACTGCCCCTCTAAAAACCACCCCACCTGCAAGCTTGCACGTACTCTTTATTTTAAGTTTTTTTTAGCTTGAAGTATATGCACCAAACCCCCTTCTAAATCACAAGAATGCTCTCAACCTCACTCCCTCGAGTCGGCGGACAAAAATCCTCTCCGCACTTCCCGTCTTTTCTTCCTTCACTCTCTCCGCCGAATTCCCCAAAATCCCAGCTCGCCGCCGTCCACATTGCGGCGCCATTGCCCCCAAATACGAGGACGCGTCGCGTAATCTCAGATCCAGCTCCGACCTCCGAGCCTTCCTCGCCGGGGCCACTGGCCAGAGGTTTTCCGCCCAAGAAATGGTGCCATTTGAGTGGGTTCTTTGGGGGATGCTTCTCGTCTAGGACTGCTGCTGGTGGCTGTGATGGAGAGCGACTCCATCGAGGAGAAGCTGCCCCGGGCGCTACCTCTGGCAACACTGATCGGCCGCGAGCTCCGCGGCGGCGGCTCCGAGCGCCCGCTCGTGCGGTTCGGCCACTCCGGTTTCGCCAAGCGAGGCGAGGACCACTTCCTCGTCAAGCCCGACTGCCTCCGCGTCCCCGGTGACCCTTCCTCCGCCTTCTCCGTCTTCGCCGTACGCGCTCTATCCGATTCGCTGTTCTCCCTTTTGTTTTCTTTCGGGCTCGGCTACCTAAGAAGGGCATGTTTGTTTTCTTGGATCTGCGTGACTGTAGGTGTTCGACGGGCACAATGGCGTGTCGGCGGCGGTGTTCAGCAAGGAGCACTTGCTGGAGGACGTGATGAGCGCCGTGCCGCAGGGTATCAGCCGCGACGACTGGCTGCAGGTGCTGCCGCGCGCGCTTGTGGCGGGTTTTGTCAAGACAGACATTGACTTCCAGCGCAAGGGTGAGACTGCGAGATGCTTCTAATGCCACCGTTGGCTAACCTGGCTGCCAATATTCTGACGTTGGGAATTGACGCAGGTGAGATGTCTGGGACGACGGCGACCTTGGTCGTCATTGATGGATTCACTGTCACTGTGGCGTCGGTCGGGGACTCCAGATGCATCCTGGACACTCAGGGTGGTGCGGTCTCGCTGCTAACTGTGGACCATAGGCTAGAGGAGAATGTAGAGGAGCGGGAGCGTGTCACGGCGAGTGGAGGGGAGGTCAGCCGGCTGAACCTCTGCGGTGGACAACAGGTAGCCCTCTAGTGGGAAAACAGTTCAGGGATACAACTGCACGCTTTGAAAGCACCTTTGAATATGGATTTGGATGTAATTAGTTTTGTTTGTTCTTTTAGGTTGGCCCTCTCAGATGCTGGCCTGGTGGATTGTGCCTTTCAAGATCAATTGGGGATACCGATGTTGGGGAGTTCATCGTGCCAATTCCACATGTCAAGCAAGTGAAGGTGAATTTTCAAGTTTGATAAAATGCCAGGAGTGTAGCTTATTATAGTGTATCTTGACTAATATGTGTGCTTTGGGTTGTCGTAGCTCTCAAATGCTGGAGGAAGGCTAATAATTGCATCAGATGGAATATGGGATGCAGTGTCCTCAGAGATTGCGGCTCAAGCGTGCCGAGGTTTGCCTGCAGAACTGGCTGCAAAGCTTGTCGTTAAGGTCAGTATGCATGTCGCTGGAGTTGCTACATTGTCCCATACTTTCTATTGTATGCTTGATTATCTTGACCATCTTATTGAGATTAAATTTTGCTTCTACAGCAAGCTCTGAAGACAACTGGACTGAAAGATGACACGACCTGTGTAGTTGTTGACATCATCCCATCTGATCATGGTTCAACATCAGCACCATCATCTCCAAAGCATAACCAGAACAAGTTGAGGTCTCTTCTTTTTGGTAGGCGGTCTCATAGCTCTGTTGGAAAGCTTGGCAACAAAAAAAAGTCTGCTTCATTTGGCTTTGTGGAGGAATTGTTTGAAGAGGGCTCTGCAATGTTGGAAGAAAGGCATGTTCTTATTCTCCTCTTGCAGTTCATTTTATTGTTCTACGTGCTTCTCGTATCCCTAAGTACACGATTTTAGTCATGCATTGATTTACCATATGTGAATTTTGTAGTTTGTTATTGCGCAAGTTTCTTTTACTTCACTTTTATCTCATTGTTCCTGGTCTGTTTTGATGATGTATGATAAATTTTTCTGGATGGCGCAGAACAAGTGGCTCTGTCCACTCCTCTAATTGAACTTTTCCTGATTAGCTTTGGTAGTGTTTTTTTTTCTGTCAATTCTTCAATCTCATCTTTAGCTATCTGACATTTCATGAAAAGCAGTAAAGCAACGTCACACAAGTTCTTCTTGAATTGACATTATGCACTGTGTTCTGGGTACTGGCCATGCCTTTATGTTTGGTGCTATTGAATTACTAGACCTATTTTCACTCTTTTAATTAGGTGTATGTCTAGTGTACTTGAAAAATATCTACTCACATTCATGGTGACAAATTTTCTGTTTTTTTGTGGAGTTTTCAGTTATGTTCCTTTGCGTAAGTCTGACGTAGGATAATCCTTGAGGAATTAGTTTTCAGAACTTCTAATTTTAATTTTGCATCACTTAAATATTCCTTTATTATTTGAAAATTAATAGAGTATTAGAAATGTAAACCAGGGTAAAAAAAAAGCTAAGTAATATGCTAAAAATATATTGCTCATGAAATTCTGGCTGCCTATAGCCAACGTGGATTTTGAGATGACCTCTATTTGGATACATTAATTTCGAGGTCATGTTTCTTCCAGTAATAGAACTTATGTCATGTAATAGAATATCACCTTTCTTAGTTTGCATTTGTCTTGCAGTAGTACTATAGTAGCCTAGTAGGTGGTCTGGAAGAGTAGATTATATAACTACTGAACTACCCTACTTTTCTCACTGTCGGTAGAAGGTTAGGTTTGTGAGAATGGTTAGTATTGGAATGCACAAACTGCACTACAGCTAGGATCGTCTCACTTTGGCTATCCTTTTTTTTCCTGTATAATAAATTCATGTCCTCATCACTTGCTTCTGGTACAATTTATCTCCTGCCTTCTGAGATATATTGCTGATTGACTATTTTTTTGCTTAAGGAATGTCATCTGATAGTTCATGGAATGTTCACTCTCATTTTAGGCCTTTTGACTGCACATTAACACCTTAGTTTTCGCAGGTTGGGGAGGAATTCTCCATCAAAAGCAAATGTGCCCCCATTCCGCTGCGCGATCTGCCAAGTGGACCAAGTGCCATTCGAAGATTTAATAACTGATAATGAAGGAGGTTACAGTTCTGCCCCGTCAACACCATGGGCTGGTCCTTATCTTTGTTCAGGATGTAGGAAAAAGAAGGATGCGATGGAAGGTAAAAGATCTAGCCGCTCGACTGCATGCAGTTGAAAATACCAACAGGCCTGGTCCTTGTCCATGAGAAGTAGATTCTGGTTCAGTTTTCTGTTTGATGTAAAAGGAGAGAATAAACTGTTTGCTGCTGGACCAAAGTATCGTTTGGTGAAACTAACAGTATTCTAGCCTGAACTGAAGATATTGGGCTACTAACAAGCTTGGAGTCTACCAATGGCGCTCATGAAATTTCCATTCACGCTGAGAAGATGGCTACCGGAACTTCAAGACTAGTTTCTTTTGTGTAACTTAGCATGTAAAGTGAAATGGCTAGCCTAAAAATGTTTGAGAAAGCGACAGCTAGGCTTCTCGATGCTGCCTTGGAATGTGTTTTATATGGAACTGGGCCAACTAATGTTTTATATCCAAGTTACTGCTGCATTACATGTTTAACTGTGTTGGCTTTAGCTGCATTTTTCATCCATCACTTGTACATCTGATATGTGAGGATACAGTGACGCAACTCTGGCTTGTGGTAGGCTGAAACTTTTTTAAAGAGAAGGCCGTAGCCCTGCCTTAAATTAATAAGGCCGTTGCCGGCAAGATGATACAAGATGCTGAAAACCAGCTAACAGGAACCGAAAACTACAAGCGAAACAAGAAAAGGAGTGCAACACAGCTTGAGCTCCGAGACCATTGTCCAGTCTTGTGATCTAACTAGAGAGGCGTCGAAGCCGGTGAAGAAGACCGCCATAGAGGGAACCGCACCGTCGTCAACCTCCGCAGGCCAAGCAAAGCCCGGGCACCATCCGTTTCCACCTCCAAAGAAAGCTCCCTGCTTTCTCGCCCCGGCTCGGAGGGCACCGTACTCGTCGGAGGTAGATCGCTCTCCCCGAGCACGCATGGATAATGGAAGTTACCGCCATGGAGAAAGACTCCGAGCACTCGCCTCGCCGCGCCGTCACCCACGAACATCATAGCCACCCGTAGCAAAAACCACCAAACCGGACCAAGCTGCCAGGAGTAGGCGAAGACGATGCATACCAACCTCCGCCGAGCTCATCCACCCAAACCCACTATCTCAAAACGGCGCCTCCAACGAGGGAACGGCACCACCCGAGCGCCGCCACCGTCCAAGCCAAAGCTTTGGGTTTTCGCCCGAGATAGATAGGGCAGGGAGGGAGGGGATATCACCTCGATGTCGCCTTCAGGAAGGAGAACGGCGCCGTCAGCGTCGTCGACGTCGCGGCCGCCACCGTAGGCCAAGGGTTTCCCCCGGTCCAGAGCCCACATCCGACCACACCTCGCAGCCACCAGAGGCAGTCCGGGCCCGGGGAGGTGCGACGAGCACCGCAGGGAGGGGGAGCCTCCATCTTCAGATCTGGTACCAGAGGCCCATCGGGGCGACCTCCACACCACGCCCACACCTGCCGCCCCCTTCACCACCCGCGCGACCGAAGGAAGAGGACCGCAACATTGACACCGGCCGCCCGCCGTCAGGCCGGCGGTGCCCCACCCAGCGCCCGGGGCCGCTGCCCCGGAGTCCTCGGCCCCAGCCCGGTCGACGTAGGCCAACAAGCCCCGGCCACCACCTCCTAGCGCCGGCAAGGCCACGCCGGAGAGGGGAACGAGGGAATCGGCCGACCTCGCCCGGCCGGCGGAGGCCACCCCCGCGCGGCCGTCGTCCTCCCTACGCGCAGCGCACGGGGGGCGGAGGAGAGATCCCCGCCACCCCCATCACCGGCGGTCGCACGGCCTTGCCGGCGGCCGCCTCCGGGGGCGACGAGGGGGGAGGAGGGGGAGGGGGGAGGCGGTGGCGGCGGGTTTAGGGTTTCCCCCCCGGTCGCCTGGAGGGGCGACGCGAGGGAGAGGTCGAGGGGCTGCTAGCGTAGGCTGAAACTCTTTAGTGGACACTGATTCATATCATCCCATATCATAACAGAATGATGCACAACAGCTGTTTTCATGCTGTTGTCTGATGACACTGCAAGCAAGATGCGAGGAAGACAGAAAGCATGCGTGAATGTTGAAATATGGTGATGTCTTTTATGTTGGTAGGTTACCCTTCTTGAAACACCTTATCGTGTGAGAGTATTGGCTCTGTGGTTGGGGGCTAGTATTCGCAACGGTCTTGGACTCTTGGTGCGGTGTAGGTGATTTGAAGGAGGGGACGAATTCTGATCTGATGGTTCAAAACAAAATAGCTGAGATCCTTCTAAATTTGAGGCATCGTTGCCTTCTAATTTTCTGGTCGGGGCAAATGTGGTAAACATGCTACTACATAATTCCAATGGCTAGAGCCGAAACATCAAAACATGTTCTTAACCTCTAACCTCTACTAGTGTGCAAGGTTTGCCTTCTAATTTTCTGGTCGGGGCAAATGAGGTAAACATGCCCCTTGGCTCGTATCTGTCTATTTGGTTGCCTAGACCGAATTGCGTTGTTGCACGAATCGGTTCTCAAAGCATCCTCCGGCCAGGCCGTGGAGAAACCCCAGTTCTTTAGATGCAACCTGTGCACTCTTGCTTAGGCTCACTCTGCCTTATACTACTTCATACATACCCTCTGTTTAAATCAACACAAACATAGTCTAAATCGAAATAAGTTGTACATAAAAAAGATGCGTGTGATATGAATCAATTCCCACAACCGGTTTCGAGTTTCGTCAGTTGTAAATCGTCAATTTCGTGTATAAAATTTTGAGAGAATTTTGCCAAATTTGTCGCCCACGCTCAACCGTTTGAAATTTCTTTTGATGAGTGAGTTCACCTCACCATTCCGCATGACTTTCATGTTGAAAAGTTTTTGTTTTTGTGGACATAGATGTATAAATAAATGACTCGCTAGTGTATGTATGTGTGAGTATAGTTTGGAGTACTTTTCCTCAACTTCTCAGCTTCCCATCTTCATGGACGGGACGTGGTGATGATATGTGAGAAGTGAGAGGTGATAATGCATGTTGGTGGCGGCATGGTGATGTTTATCTTCATGGTTGGCGACGTGGTGATGCTTGTGACCGGCGTGATCAACGGTGTCCTGGTGATATTCAGCTTCGTCGGCGGCGACATGGTTATGCTTGTGACGGGCGTGAACGGCGGTGTCATGGTAGTGTTTGTCTTCGTGGTCGGCGACGTGGTGATGCTTGTGACCGGCGTGACTGGCGGTGTCATGGTGATCTTCGTCTTCGCGGTCGATGATATGGTGATGCTTGTGACAGGCATCAACAGAAGTGTCATGGTGGTGTTCGTCTTTGTGGTCGGCGATATGGTGGTGCTTGTGACAGGCGTGACTGGCTGCATCATGGTTGTCTTCGTTTTGGTGGTCGGTGACGTGGTGATGCTTGTGACCGGCGTGAACAACAGTGCCATGGTGGTCTTGATCTTCATGGTCGACAACGTGTCCATGCTTGTGACCGGCGTGACCAACGGTGTCATGGTGATCTTCGTCTTCGTGGTCGGGGATGTGGTAATGGTTTTGACCGGCGTTGACATGGTGGTGTCAGCCTTTGTGATCGCCGACGTGCCGAAGATTGTGAACGGCGGCGTGATGCTTTGTGATAGGTGAGGATGTGAGATGTAAGACCACCATGTGATAAGTGGTGAGGCTAAAAGTGAGCTTGTATGTAACCAAACAAACTCTGCTAGGCCAACAATGTTGACCCAGGCTACCAAATAACAGCCCAAACCTACACCGTGACCCGTCCAGAACGAGATGAAGATTTGTTTTCACTGTACGAGTGATGCAAAAATCCGGCCGAGGTAACCAAACGCGGCCCTTAATTCCAATGGCCAGAGCCGAAACATCAAATCATGTTCTTAACCTCTACTAGTGTGCAAGGTAGGCCCATGTGAGGAGAGAAAGATTGCAGGTTTATTTCTTTTCTCTGTCCTGTGTGAGCAGAGAAAGATTACAGGTCTAAGCAGAAAGCACTAGTGCGGAACAAAAGCACATTTTGCACACAGGAGCTTCCTGATCCTATAGCATTAGGAAACTCCAGAGTAATATCACAGGTCACAAAACAAAAACGAAATACACGATCTCACTTCCTGCCAATCCTATTACGCTATATTTCCTTCTCTGCACGCACGCCCCCTAAACAAATAGCGACCTGTGAGTGTTAGCAGACAGTTAGCCGAGCTCAGATCAGCCTGAGGCAGTCAAAGCTCGTGATGCCATCAATCACAACCTAGCCCCGGTGCTGGAGAGCAGCATCCCGCAGGGCTGAGACGAGCCACTGAACTGCAGCATGTCGAACGGGTCCCTGGCGTCGAAGCTGTTCGTGATCCAGGGCTCGCTATGTTGGTGGTGGTGGTGGCTGGCGCCCGTCGTCGCCTGCAGAACATCCTCCAGGGTCTCGTTCTGTGGGAGTGGCTTCAGCAGGCCATGATACCGCGGGTTTGGCTCCCCTGATCAAAGAGAAAAGTTGAGTGTCAGATGATGCGTGCTATGACCTCAGTTAGGTCTCAGGATGAAACCAACAAACACCTGATGGATGATAAGCAATGAACACCTTGAGGAAGGCCGGGGATCTGCGCGTTCGCTGAACCCTGCATCGGCGGGGCCTGCGCTGTCGGCGACTGGTCGGCAGACTGGGATTGCACCTTGAACTCCACGATGCGGTTCGGGAACTTGTAAGCGTCCTGCTGCAGCTTCACCACCAGCGCCTGCAACAACGATGATGTTGTTATTTATGAATTATGATAGTCGATTTATTCTTCAGACAGATTTATCTGTTCGAAATGAACTGTTTTGTGTACATCTGCCGTATATTGTTGATCTTTAATTACCTTCTGTGTTTCGTTGAGAGCGTTCAAGGAGAAGCAGTGACTCCCGACTACGACCCCAATGATCTCATGGATGCAGTTGAACAGCAGAATGATTCCGTGCCCGCTGCAGTAGGAGTAGAGCTTGTCGTCCAGGACGCATTCCCGGGCATGCTCCACGGTCGACTCCCACATTTTGTTCGACATTCCACTGCCGAGTAACTGAAAATGGCATGCACCATAGTACACTTGATGAGAACATGTACATCATACTAATACGTAATTAAGAAACACTGAACCTAATGCAGAAAACTTGGTAAAAAGAGGCAGGCTAGTCTTCTTACCCCGCGGAGTCCATATTGATCCATGACTAAATTCCTGAGGAAGTCTTGAACGGTGTGAATTCCATAGTCAGCGAGCTTTTTGTGAAAAACACCGTCTTTCCCAATCTTCTCCAGACGCCACACATCGTCAGCTAACGCAGGAGGGTGATGCTTCTTGTAAACTGAAACATAAAAGTTAAACCAATTTAGAGCATGGCAGGAGGACGACGTCTGTGAGAAATGTGAAACTAATAATAATGGCATACCTTCACCACGGTGATCTTTCACCAGGAAAGGGTTGCTCACAGCCTCCTGCACTCGCTCCTCGATGGAGCTCGCCCGAGACATCCTAGCGCCGAGCCTGAACTTCCTGCTCCTTATCCAGCTGGAGTTATCCGTGAAGGAGATGTCGCGGACAGACGCAACACCTTTCTCAAGCACAATGATCACCTCACCGGACAGCAGCGGCCTCTTGCCTTCCCTCTCGAAGACTATGCTTTCGCTGAACTCCTTCTCGGTGTGTTCAAGGCGCTCGTCGGCGTTGAAATCGCCGTCGAGGACGAGGAGCTCGACCTTCATGGAGGACAGGGGGCCGGAGGTGATCGGCTGGTTGCTGACGGCGTCGGTGAGAAAGATTCGAAGTGGCTGCTTGTTCTCTGCTTCCACCCTGTTGCCCGTGAAAAGTGTCTGAGGCAGGTTACCCTGGAACTGCAGCTTGTATCTTTTACTGTTGGTCTTCAGTTGCAGGGGAAGCCTGAGGAAAACAAAGCAGAGTTTAAGTCAGGAACGTGTAAGTGCACACTTTTGGTACTTTGAATTAGCAGTCAAACGGTCATAAGCCTAACACTGCACTAGGCAATGGCTGCATGAATTCAGTAACATGCCATAAGCCAGTATTTCAGAGGTTTCTCGACAGCATTATGAGTAGAAAATCCAGACCCGGACTGTTACTACCGAGTTACGACACTGGCATTGTAAGTTCTAGCAGTGTTTCAGTATTCATAGACAACCGTGAGGAAAATAAACAGCGCTAGCGCATATGTGATATGTCGAAAGCTAACCTGTTTGCCGAATCAATGTGTCGGATAAGGACATTGTGCACCTCTTCTTGCACCTGAATTCGTAAGTCAACACATTAGACCATTAATTAGATGTCCTTGTTCTGCAGCCTAAGCATGATCGTAGTTGCTTCAGAAACAAAAGGGAAGTGCTTACAACTCTGCGCAGAAACGGTTCGAGCTTGGGCAGATGCTTCTGCATATACTGCGCGCCAATGGCCTCCTGCATCGAGCTACTACTGCACAAGGCAAAACGTAGTATCTTCAGAACCCCAGCAAACTAAAAAATTGAAACCATTCTGTACACTGCCAAGAATGTAGCACTCACTGGAGAAGCGTTCTGCGGCGCTTGGCGTCCGGGGAGGCGAGGTCCTCCTCGTCGCCGTCCACCACCACCTCCTCCTCCACCACGTCCAATACCCTCTTCAAATCCATCCCGAATTCGTACCGCTGCAATGCACACTCACTTCACTAGGTTCACCTGAGGTGGCCGGCGTAGGACAGTGAGCTGGCTGTGCAGTGACTAGTGAGTGTGACTACGTACTACGTCGGCTATAAATAGCGGCGGCAATGAGCAGAGGAAGCAGCGCCGAAGCTTCTCTCCCCTCTTTCACCCCCACAGGCCACAGGGAAGGGGAAGAGGAGGGAGGATGGTGGCAGGTCGGTCTCGTCAAGGACACGCTCCTCTCGGCCGGCAAGAGCAAAAGACCGTAAAGCGGCGGCATCAGAATCCCTAGAAATGCCAAGATTCGGCTCGGGCACGCCCACCCACCCGGGGCTTTCGAGCTTTCCTCCCGCGTCCTCCTCTCTTTCAGCGCCCCTCGACAAAAAGGGCGGGGAATTTTGTCAGAAAGCGGCAAAGCTGTGCGTGCATGGAGATCATGGAGATGATGATGACGATGATGGAGCTGGAGATGGGCATAGATAGGGAGAGCCCGGCGTAAATGCATCGGGAGGCGCGCCGGCGTACGTGGTGGTGGCCGGCCGGTGCATGGCAGGCTGGACGATATATCCATGGACCGAAGAAGAAGCTTCCCGGAAGCAGAGCCATGGTGCGGTGGCGAACCTCTGGCGACGGTAGTGGCGGCCGGGGCGCGCGTGTACCTAGGCTTTCCCGGGTGAAAGATGCGTACAAAGGCGAGCTTTTCGCCGGGAAGGAGCGCCCTGCCATGCTACTTCTTCGGTGCTCGCAGACGGAGTGGGAGAAGAAAGGAGGAGCAAAGCAAAGCAGGGAAGAATTTATTCTCCTCCGCACGCACTGCTTTGCTGCGTTCGTGCTCGTGTGCCTGTGGAGAGACGAGAAAAATCGAAATGAAATGGTCCTTTACTCGTTGTCTTGTTCGTCCAATCCAATCCATCTTTCTATCTGTAAATCAAGTGAAAGGACTTTAGCCATGAATGAATGATTGTTCAGCTAAAAATTCAGATCGCCCGAAATCATTTTCTTTTCTAGTGAGCTGCGGAGAGTAGAACTTGACTTAAAAAATGACAATCATGCTGGTATTCTGGTCTTATTTATCTCCTGTTGTGCAGCAGATACGCTGCAGCCAAGCATATGCCTGAAGCAGGACAGACAGAGAGAACGGATTTCCATTCTCGCCCGAACCGAAAAGGAATCCTGGAAAGCGAGATATCAGGGTTTCCGCCCCTGCAGGCTGCAGGGCATAACGAGGTATGCAGATAGCGCGCGGCAGGGAAGCCAGGGAGAGATCCTCTAATCGTCAGTCGGTCAGCTCTACCCTCGCCTTTGCTGGCCCCCAGGAAAAGCGGATTACATCATGCTCTCTCCGGGCCTTTATTTCCACTTGCCATCTCCTCCAAATCTACGAGAAAGCACCCACCGGCACCCCCCGTCCATGTGAGCCCAAAGCCGGCTTTAGCATACGATGCTGATGCTCCCGGCCACTTTGGCCGGCCGTGTGCGCGCGCCATGTCCCTAGCTACCTCACGTTTCCATCTTACTGGTATCCGAGGCTGCCGATTGTTTCTCATTATCTGTTAGGTTAGAATTAAGGAGACAGCAGATGCTGCCCTGATGGCTGATGCTCATCCGAAGGTGCCTACCAAAAATGGTTTACTGGGATTTCCACGCTTCATGGCGAGCAGCAGATCATAATACAATTTGACGTTTGCTAATAAATATTGAAATAAGCAGCTTAAGATTCACAACAGCAAGAACAAAATTCACCACAAAACCCTGACAAGCCCATACATTCCAGTGCTCAAAAGGACTCTGACTGCATTGGGTACGTTTTACACGCTGAACGGCTGCCGTGGGTGTTCTGTGCTGTCTCCTCCTTGGTAAGCTCCGTTTGTCGAGATTATTTCATACTACTCGCTTGCATCACGCGCATTTTCGAATTTGTTACGGAATATGAGCTATCAAACTATTTCGTCGAAATCTAGCATATTCCTGCCTTGCTTGGTTTCCTATCTTCTGAAATATTCATGATTGGTTCTCATTGCTCCGCCATTAGCCCAACTAAACCATTTTTTTCAACAGTGGAGAACACGGCCAAACACACCACCAAATTGCTTACGACTGGGTTGCGTCGCCGTGTTTAATAATAACAAGAATTGTCTTTTTTTCAGTAAGGAAGAAAATTTGCAAACGGTAGCTGCATATTATCATCGTCTTCACCTTGCAAGATATATTAAAGGTTAAGTGTTGCGAAGCCATAGCCCATGCCGTTTGGATTTATAATTTCCTCTTAAACTTGAGATGTCACAAGCATTACAACTTATTGTTCAACTTATTATTCACACCCACGTAGAATTCCTTTCTGAACCAACTCGAACACGGCTACTCACATCGACTGACCCTGACCGGATCGGGTTTACAAGACATGATAATTTTTGTTAGCTCCTACTACTAAAAGCTGTTGCTACTCACACTCTGATCACTTGGACACACACACTGAAACTCCAATGGAATGGAGGACACGAGTAGTTTTGGTGCAGCTCAAACTTGCTGCTTTTCTTGCTCTCTTTATTCACTACTTGGTGTGCTTAAATGATACAATGGGGGGGGGGGGGTCCTATTTATATTAGTAAGTGTTGTTGTTTCTAGCTTCAGGAAACCAAGAACTCACAAAAACATAGGATTTATTCATTCTCACTGGTCTAGTACAGGATGGGGAAATTTTACTGCCAAGAAGAAGACTCTGGAACTCTCACGGTCTCACATATACTACTCTACTTTCTATCTTTATCCCTTAACTATTCTATTTTTACATTTTCACCCTTCAACACTCCCCCTCAAAATGGGGCAAATGCATCATATAGTCCCATCTTGCTACATAAAACTGAAAACATTTTATCCGGTAAACCTTTTGTTAAGATGTCTGCTATTTGATTTGCTGAGTTAACATAAGGCATACATAGGATACATTGATCTAACTTCTCTTTGATAAAGTGTCGGTCAATTTCGACATGCTTAGTCCTATCATAGTGTATAGAATTATGAGCAGTATCAAGCGCTGCTTTGTTGTCGCAATACAACATTAACGGTTTGGACTGGTATAACCCCAATTCCATCAGAAGTATCCGCAGCCACAATATCTCACAAATACCATGTGCCATGGCTCTAAATTCTGCTTCCGCTGTAGATCTTGCCACAACACTCTGTTTTTTGCTTCTCCATGCAACAAGATTGCCTCCTACAAAGGCACAATATCCAGATGTTGATCTTCTATCATCTAGGTCCCGCCCAGTCTGCATATAGCATTCTACTTGTAAATTTCCATGAGTAGTATAAAAAAGGCCTCTTCCTGGACATCCTTTAAGGTAACGAATGATCCTGATTACGGCATCCATATGGCGTGAACGTGGATCATGCATAAACTGACTGACAACACTTACAACAAAGGCTATATCGGGACGAGTATGAGATAGATAAATTAAGCGCCCAACTAATCTTTGGTAGCGCTCTTGATCACTGGAGGTTCATCTTCACTAATCAGCCGTTCTGCTCAATTGGAGTAGCAACAGGACGGCACCCAGATAATCCCGTTTCCAATAATAGATCCAAAGCTTACTTTCTTTGTGATAGATAGATGCCTTTAGGACTTCTGGAGATTTTGATTCCAAGAAAGTACCTCAAATCTTTAACTTCAAATTATCTAGCTAGATGCTCCTTTAGATGCCTTTAGGACTTCTCGAGACTTTGATTCCAAGAAAGTACCCCAAATCTTTAACTTCAAATTCTCTAGCTAGATGCTCCTTTAGATGTCTTAACTCCTCAACATTATCTCCTGTTATAATGATATCATCAACATACACAATTAAGATGGTTAACTTACCCTTAAACCGTTTATAAAAGAGGGTATGGTCAGCATTACTCTGATTATAACCAATATGAAGCACGGACTTCCTGAACCGATCAAACCAAGCTCTAGGTGACTGTTTCAGACCATACAACAACCTATATAGTCTTAATACTTTGTTCTTTGTTTGATTTGTTTCAAAGCCTGGTGGAATATGCATATAAATTGCCTCCTGAAGATCTCCACGAAGAAAAGCATTCTTGACATCTAATTGATGGAGATTCCACCCCAAATTTGCAGCACATGATATTAATACTCTCACAGATATCATTTTAGCCACAGGACCAAAGGTTTCTTCATAATCGATTCCATAGGTTTATGTATACCCCTTTGCGACCAGACGAGCTTTGTATCTTTCCACATTACCACTTGGATTTTGCTTGACCGTATACACCCATTTGCATCCCACAAGATTCTTTCCTAGAGGCAAATCCACAAGCTCCCATGTTTTATTTTTCTCCAAGGCTTCCATTTCTTCTAACATAGCTGCCTTCCACTTGGGATCCTGAAATGCCTCCTTCCAATCTTTAGGTATAGATGTGTTGTCAAGAGAAGCAATAAAACCTTTAAAAACAGGACTGCACTTTTCGTATGACGCAAATTTTACAATATCATGTTTATATCCAACACAATCCTTTAGACGAGCTGGTATGTTAGTTTTTCTTGCTGATTTTCAGAGAGCAATAGGACAATAGGGAGATGGTGAACTTGAAGGTATAGTTAAACTTTCAGTACCTTCATTATTTGCATCATGAGTTGACTCATCAGTAGTTGAAGGATTTGTAGGAGCCATAGTAGTAGGAATACTTTCTTCTGTTATATGTTCATATGTTGAATCAAGAAGTAATGGAACCTCATGTTGTATATTTTGCTGAATAGGTGCTAGAACACGTTGCTCGTGATCAGTTGGATCTCCTTCAGTTTGAACTCTATTAATATAATCCTCCCCCTGTGTTACAGGCTTCGACTGTACCTTTTCCAAGAGAGGAATTATCATAGGAATGGTTTGAGTAGTCTCTTCATCATTCTTCTTCCCCTCACAACCGACGCTATGATCATAACTGGGAGAAAATGGATAAAAGGGTATTGTCTCTTGAAAGGTAACATCCATGCTCACAAAGAATCGTTTCTCTGATGGACACCAACACTTGTATCCTTTCTGAGTAGGAGAATATCCAACAAAAATACATCTGAAAGCACGAGGATCCAGCTTCCCTACTGATGGCCTGTAATCATGAACAAAGCATGTACAACCAAAAACTTTTGGTGGTACAATGAAGGAGTTAGTACCGGTTAGACATTCAATTGGAGCCTTGTGACCCACGACCCTTGATGGCATATGATTTATCAAATAGGCAGCTGTCTTAATGGCTTCACCCCACAAGAATTTTGGTACATTCATTGTAAACATAAGAGAGCGAGCTACCTCTAGTAAGTGTCTATTTTTAATTTCTGCTATTCCATTTTGAGCAGAAGTATTGACGCAAGTAGTCTGATGTATGATGCCATTAGCAGACATGAAACAATCAAATTCATTATTAACATACTCCGTTCCATTATCTGAGCGGAATATTTTTTACCTTGGCATCATATTGATTGTAGACTAAAGCATAGAAGTCTTTAAATGCAGAAAACACATCAGATTTCCGTTTTAGCAAATAAAGCCAAGTGCAACGACTGAATCCATCTATAAAGGTTATAAACCAACGCTCTCCTAAAAGAGAGTTCACAACAGAAGGACTCCACACATCCGAGTGAATAACCACAAAGGGTTTTTGACTTCTTTCATTCCGACTAGGATAAGTGGCACGTGTATGCTTGGCTATTTCACATATATATCACATATCAACTTATCCTTCTGGCAGGAGGCAAAATATGACGGGAACATATAACTAAGGACTCGAAAGGATACATGTCCTAGTCTACGATGGAGCAGTAACAACTCATTTGTAGTTGTAGAGGATGTAACTGAAAGTGCGAGTAGAGCTACACTATCTTCAAGGTAATATAAACCATCACGCTCTACTCCAATCCCAAGAATCTTGCATGTCTTCAAATCCTGAAATACACATATTTCAGGCTCAAAGTATACTCTGCAATTGAGTGACCTTGTAATTGAGCTGACAGATAATAGATTTACAGGAAAATTTGGGACATGTAATACTAGATCAAGAAATAGAGAGGAAGTGCAATCAACAGTCCCACAACCCATTATTGAGGCTGTAGTTCCATCAGCAATACGTACTTTATCTCTCCCAGATTTAGGCATATATGATGAAAATATTCCCGATAAGCCTGTCATATGATTTGTAGCACCAGAGTAAATTATCCAAGGATCACCTTTATTGTTATTTTGAGGATGTAGAGAATTGGAGCCTCCAGCAGAATCGAAACTTGCGGCATGTTCAGTCAAACCATCATCAGAGACAGGCATGAGCTTACACTTGTATTCTTCAAGAGTTTTAGCGACTTTTCCAGATTGTTTACTAGTAGATACAGCTGAAGTGAAGTGCACATTGCTCTGTCTCCTTTCAGTATTACCATTAGCCAAGGACTTATTATGTTGTCGCGCCTGCCACCCAGCGGGATACCCCACTAGTTCAAAACAATTTCTCTTGATATGTCCCGGCCTTTTACAATAGTCGCATATTATCCTGGTTTTGTTCCTAACTTGATCTCTCTTAATAATGGTGGTCATAGCTTCAATCTGTTCCTTCATTGACAGTTCTAACATGTCAAATAATTTTACGAGGTTAGGCTTGGGTCTATGCTTGAAAACCTCAGTGACCATCTTTAGTTGTTGTTGCATTTCACACATCCTGCCAAGTATTTTACATAACATATTTTTAATGGATTTCTGCATCTTATCTCCCATGGCTCAGCCCCAATAGCAGGAAGCGACACAACAAGGCTCTCCAAATCAATTTGGCTTATTCCAAGAAAGATATGGGTGATGCCAGACAAAAGAGACTGCAGCAGTTTGGACTGATAATAACACAACAAACACTTTCTAGATCAAACTAGCTAGAGGACTGCTCGAGTAACTTATCTGCTTGTCACAGGCAGCTTGATACAGAGCAGAAATCACAAATTCCAGTTGGGGACGAGCATGTGCTGTTGCTGCACGGGATGGTGATGAATTGCTTAACGAAGAGAATCCTGCTGAATCAAACGCGACACACTCCGGCCGCGACTGGCACTCAAGAAACCAACTGGATGCAGCCAAAGAATGCCCAAGCTGACACAGTATGAAGCAATTTCTTCTTGCTTTCACTTTAATCAGCAAGCATACAACACTAAACTAGGAGTGCACTTGGGGCTCCCGTGACAACACAAGTAACTCCTTTATTTGTAACCTCACAGGGTCGTATGTACTGCAGAATCCTTCATGGCGCAATCTAATGCAGAAGATATGCAGAGCAAGATGACTTAGCTGAGTACTTCGGTGTGGTGTGCACGCCCAGTTAGCTGAGGTCGGCGGCCGCGGCGCTCCGGCACACAGCTCCGTATTCATCCACACCGAGGACGAAGACTCCTCAAAATCGCTCCAAATCACGGCGACACAGCACCACCAGGAGCTAGCTTGCAGCGAGATCACGCCGGATCTTACCGCTCTGATACCATGTTGTTGTTTCTAGCTTCAGGAAACCAAGAACTCACAAAAACAGAGGATTTATTCATTCTCACTGGTCTAGTATAGGATGGGGAAATTTTACAGCCAAGAAGAAGACTCTAGAACTCTCACGGTCTCACCTATACTACTCTACTTTCTATCTTTATCCCTTAAATACTCTAATTTTACATTTTCACCCTTCAACAGTAAGTAAGGTGATATTCTACTACTCTTCTAGGTGTGAACATTTGACTACACTTACCCAGGAGGCTGATGCACGTTTATCTCCTTCGGTTGCATGTTCTGATTGTTGCTCCTTGTGTTCATACTACTACTAGTGTTCATACTACTACTAGGATACTGCCATGCACATACTAGTGTGGCTAAGCAACTTAATTAAACCAACAATTTTAAAAGCACCACACTAGCACACTATTTATACCAAACAGTTTTACTTATGCATAACCTATGATGCCTCCTAAGCTTATGCTAGTATATGTTTTCGTCACATACCATTTATTAAATAACATCTAATGGTAATCATTATTATGCTTAACAACAAGAATTACCGCCAATACTACTAGTATCAAAGTGCAGTCCACTTTTTAAATTACGTTATTTTTATTATTTATGCCAGAGAGCATTTCATTGATCATGAACCATTTAAATGAAGAAATAAATCATAAAATATGAAAGACTGCCGTCCATTCAGGGAACAATTTGTGGCATCGAGGTGTACCATAAATGTGTTTACATTTATCTGCTCTATTTAAATTTTTAAAGAGGGTTGCATGTTGTATGAGTTTGGCACACACCTTATTGGGAGATTTATAGTGCAATTATCCTTTTTAGATATTAGTACTATATTCTAGAGCATATGAGTTGTGAACAAGTGGTTTTTCCTCACATCCTTTTATGATCACTACCTTGCTAGTTCGTCGATATTATCCAAACTTACTAGCGATCCCAACCAGTAAGCAAAACTGTTATAAGTGATGTTTGGACCAAACTTGAGTTATCCTTTGAGTAGGCCCATGCAAGACTTTGGTAACGTGGGCTCCAAGCAAACCAGGCCAACCAGAGCATCCTTAGAGAGCCATGAGACTACTCCTAGTGGAGAGCAGTAGCGGAGCTTCGGCCAGATTCTTGGGCGGGCCAGCCCAAAAAAAGGCATATTTTTTTTCTTTTATGGGCCAATTTGTCTCTCATTCTTTAGTGTTTTGAATTGAGCTGGGAGGGCCATGGCCCGGTTTTGTTTCAATGAAGCTCCGCCACTGGTGGAGAGTAACATAGGTAGTAACATCAATAACATGTAATGCCAATTAAGCATTTTGATGACATGGCATGTCATTAATTGAGGAAAGAGAGGATAGTGGTAACTAGCTATGTTATCATCACATCACACATTTCAAGGCAGGATGAGTCTACAACTTAATAAATGTAGCATTTTATGTTACTACACCTACGATACTAACCACTATGAAGATAGTAACATGTGTATATTACTACCTAATATTACTCCCCACTATGACTAGTTTGAGTACAAAGATCATAACTCCAAGAAAGTGTAATAAAGTGTTAATATCGATGTCGGTACGGGAAATCCAACTCGGCTCACGGGTGCATATGAACTCGTTGTGTGAGAATACATTATGAAGTGTCAAAAAATTCAAAAGTAAAATTTTGCATGTATATCTAGACATTCTATGTTTACACACAAGTTTTGGAAAAAAATAATATAGTTTATGCCTCATGTAAAAAAGATAAATTTTAATGCTCCAACACGACTACCTACATGCCATTTTTTTCTCTTTTTTATACATGCCACATAAAATGTTGTTTTCCCACGAAAACTTGTGTACAAACATAGAATGTCAGGATGTACACCTGAAATTTTATTTCAGAATTTGTTGACATTTCTAAATTCGTTTTTAATTACTTTTTTATAATAGATGCATATGCACCTATGAGCCAAAACACCACTACCATCTTTAATCTTGGATGGAAGCAATGCTTTTCAACCTGCACCCAATAAACTCTGGACTTTTTTTGAAAAAAAATATATTAATATCAGAAGATATAAATTACATCCAGCCTCCACAACAATATAATGTCCAAAACTAGTTTGACGCACACAAACAAAAAGGAAAAAATTAGATAAATATAAAGGCCTCAGCATAGTGATCAGCGACTCGCACCCGTAAAACCAACCACCACCATTGGCAACATCCTGATAGTCAATGAGGTTCTCCAAAAATGACACATCTAGGAAGCAAACAGTATCCAAGCATCATCGTCGCCTGATTTGACCACAAAAGTCAGATATTGAGTTTTTACCCCGGAGAAGTCCCAATAGTTCCATGTAAAGGTACAATATGTGGTTTTGGTAATTAATGATAATTCTGACGGACTAATGTTTACTTTGAGTTTATTTGGAGGAATATTCCATATGTAATTGCTTGTACACCATATGTTGGATTTAAGTATGAATGACATGAAAATAAAGATATATCTTAAGTATTGGCATCAAGATCATCAATTTGAAGAGATAAATACGATATGATCAAGAATAAAAAATGAAGATGTATTTATTGTATGGAACTCAAATACGTCATGCTCTAGCTTATGTGTTAAGCCATGGAGGATCATGATCTTGAGAGTTTGTTTTTAAGAGAACAATTTAAGATATGGTTCTAGATCGTTGTCATAGTACACTCATGAATTTACCTATATTTGACCAAGATTGTTTCTCATTATATGTGAGGTTAGAATTTAAGGAGATAACAGATACTGCCTTGATGGCTGAGGCTCCCTGAGATCTGAAGGTTCCTACAAATGGTTTCATGGGATTTCCAAACTTCATGTCGCACAGCCAGATCAAAATGCACATTTTATTATGGGGAAATTTTGTTGGAAATTTGTCTCAAATTGGTCCAGCCATTTAACTAAGTTCACAGAAAATCTAAAGTTTCAATTAGCCCATTCATGCATGGAAAGTGGTGGGATAAAAGTTTACTTTTATATTGCTAGTTTAGAGAGAGTGGGTCTCCTTATAAGGATGGTTGTTCCACTTGTTGTACGAGCATGGGAAGAAGACTCCTACACTCGCACTCCACCTCCAGCGCCGCTCGCCGTGCCGTGCCGATTCAAGGGGTTTTTCTTGTTGGAATGCATCCTTTAAGTCATTCAGTTTCTCTTGGAGAGTCTCCATATCTTCACCCTCTGCGAGAAGCAAGGAATTAGTCAAGGATCATAACATCTTATAAGAATATAGAAGGGGAACACACATATGCATATACTTACAAATTATGGAGAAGAATTAGATCTGTGGGAGTTGTTTTCTTCTTGAGGAGGCATAGAGTCAAGTTGCTCCTCAATAGAGGCGTCTTGGAGCACAGATACTTCTTTGTGTGAAGGAGAAGCCAAGGAGGATGAGTCTCCTGACTCTTTGGGCTCCCCCCTCACCTCGCTTGCGTTTGCTCGAGCTGGCAACCTCGTTCTATCCTCGGTGTCAGCTAGGGGAGGGGATTTCATTCGAGAAGCGTCATCATCCTCGACATTTTCTAGAAAAGCTTGGATATCTTTTGGCGTAGACTTAAAATCTTTGGGAAGTATGCGAAACTTCTTGAGGATTTCATGACCCTATAATAGGAAAAGACAACTGTAAGAGTAAAATACACTAACGCTAAAAGAAGAAGTCGAGGGAGCATTGTTATCCACCTCTGGAAGTTTGTTACCAGCATTGTAGGGGGCAATTTGAAGATTGCTATCAAAAGCATCTACAGGCTTGAAACAAGGTAACCTTTGAGCTCTTTGGAAGAAGGGTCTTGCTTCCACACTCGAGTTGGGTCTGAAGCACCCGAATACTCCCACATGGCATGGACCCTCGCTTGAAGGGGTTGAATTTGACTTCTAAGGAAGAGTGGCATAATCTGAAGCCCAAATGTGTCTAGTTTAGTTTTCTCTCGAGGTTCCTTAATTTTGGCCGTAAGTTTTTCAGCTACAGCTCTCTCAGTCTGGAATAACTCATTTTCCAAGATCTTTTCACATCAACCTCTACAATTGAGAAGGGTGCCAATCCCCTAGGCTGAACTTTAGATTGTACATTCTTCATGTAAAACTACTTCCTCCAAACCTGAACAGAAGCTAGCAAGCTGAAGTTGAAATACTCATCTGATTTGACGGCTATAGCAACACCACCAACTTCGCAAGTGCCATCTCTGTCTCCATGCTTCTTCACCATGTGGAGATGCCTCCAAAGACCCCAATGGGGATGAATATCAAGATCATTCACACATAGTAATGTTAAGCTTCATGCACTAGCCTCATGAACCAAAAGTCCGAACTGATGGAAAGGGCTAGGCAATCTACTTTATACACGTCAACACCCCCTCTCACGTGTGACGGGAAGACGAGAAGATAAGTCAACACGTGTAGAGAGGCAAAGAGGCAGCGCCGGAACCACACGCCACACGGCAAGAGGCTGCAGGGGAGGGAAGATAATTTTTTAGAATAAATTGAGAAAGCCAGGATTTGAACTCGAGACCTGGAGCTCTGATACCATGTGGTACAAAATAAGGATATATGCGTTGGGTGCCAGGTGGTACAGTTGGATGCCATAAGTGAAAAGTTGTCCGCGAAGAAAATCATGGACATGGAAGGATAAGCCACGGTAGAAATTAGCGGTGAAGACAACAATCCAACCAGCAGGAGGACTGGGGATTATCTCTTTGCCCAGGATCTTCATATCTTTGTCCGTGAGAGAAATCAGGCCACAGTCTCTTAATTTCCGAAGATCATTCTCCTTGAAAGACAGATTTTCCTCATCCGCCTTTCTTGGCCTTTGAGGGAGCGGTTGAAGCAGAGGTCCCGTTCTTCTTGGAACCGGCAGTGGCGCTGTTGGCAATGGCCTTTCCTTTCTTTCCTATGGTTTTTGAATGGAAGATTTGGTGGAGAAGAGCAAACGTTTGGATGCTCAGGAAGATGAGTGGCGATGTAGAAACACGCGGGCCTAAGAGCATCCCTAGCCGTTGGGTTTCCCAGGCCGAAATCCGGCGCTATTTAGCACCGGATGGATGTAAAGTTTGATCTGGGGAGACCCATTTTCCCAGCAGCGAGCCCAGAATGGATGAAAATTTGGACAAATGTAGGCGAATTCAGATAAAACAAGACGAAATACGTTCAAACATAGTCAAAATTTAGAGGTATTCAACATATATAGGCGAGTTCGTACATATATAGGCCGAATTCGTAATATATTTGAATTCGGCCAGAGGGAAACATAAACTAAAGCTAGAACACGGCGATCTACATGCCGAAATGGCGGTAGAACACCGTGTTGTCGCCGCCACCGTCGTCGTCGTCGCTGGAGTTGCCGGCGTCCCCGGGCGGCCGCGCCTGCTGGCTGCTTTGGCCGACGTCTCCGTACTAACGGCATGAACCCTGGCCAGGGTCGCCGTGTGGTGGCATCGGCCGATACAGCTCGTCGTCGCTGCTCTCCTCGAGCTTGATGAATGGCACTGGGGCAACGGGTGCGGTGGGTGCGGCCGGTGTGGCTCGGGCGGCACGTTGCCGCGCGGCAGCCAGGTCGAGCAGTCGCCTCTGATGCTCCGCCTCCTGCCTCTCCCAGTCCTGCCTAGACCAGGTGAGCACGGCGTCCATCGGGAGGGTGTTGTCGGCGGGGACGAGGTCGGTCAGCGACCTCGCGATCGCCTCGGCCACCGCGGCGTCCTCGTCCCGCTTGGCCTCATCTTCAGTGAGCTGGGACGTGGCGGCTGCTGCGGCATCCTTCTTGGACGTCTTCCTCTTGCGGCCGCGCGAAGGAGACGACAACCGGTGCCTCCCTCATGGATGACGAGGGCGCCGCTGCTGCGCCCTCTGGTCAGCCGTGGAGACGCCGGCTCCTTCTTGACGACCCTCGGCGTTGCTGGTGGAGGAGTCGACCTGCCGGACCTCGAAGCCGACCTAGACGACGAGGACGATGACACCATGCGTCGCGGCGTCCAAGAGCTCCCGTGCCGGTGCGACACGGTCAGCGCCACCGGCGGCAGCATCCCCAGTACGGGGGAGTTGCCACCCTCGATATGCGCAAGCACGTTCTTGAGGGTGCGGCCAGGCCCGCTCCACCAGCGGTGGCGGTCGGCGGCGTTGTTTCGCGCGGGAGGAGGGGGAGGGCCATCATAGGCGACGAGTTCTCGATCGTACCTTTGCCGGAAGAACTCCGTCCAGGCCTCGTAGTTGTCGGGGAAGAATCGCTCCTCCGCGCGCTGCTCGTCACTGTGGGTGACGAGCACCGCGTCGATCTCCGCCTCGAGGGGGGCGCGTCCGATTGGCGGCGGCGGGATCGGGACGCCCCCCGCGCTCAGGCGCCAGCTTCCGGGCGCGCAGAAGTCCGGCAGCGCGGGGTAGCCCGCCGTGTGCAGCATCCTCCCCTCCAATTGGTGGAGAGAACGACGGCCGTTGTTCGCCGCGCCGTCGCCGAAGTTCGCCATTGTTCGCTCGCTCGATGAGATTGGGGAGAGAGGTGGTGAATAGGGAGACGGGGTGGTGAATGCGGCCAGACGCGGTAGTTATGCGATAAATAGAGGTCGACGCGCGTGAAACCGAGGCGACCCCATTAACTCGCCGCGTGGAAGCTACGCGTCCGGCGAAGACTGACCGGCGGCAGGCTTTTACAGCGCGCGGAATACGATGCGATGAGGACGGCGATCGACCTTTCTCGCTGACAAGTCGGGGCCACCAGCCGCGCGGGAAGTTTTCTCGATGTTTCCCGCGCTTTCGTTTCCTCCGGACTCCCCGAGCGCTCCCCGTGGGGCCGGGGATGACCTGGGTTCCTCGGATGGATGAAAGCCCAAATCCGAGCGAAAACAAGGATCCGGGGGAGCGACTGGACAGTTTTCGTCCATCCGGATGAAAAAAAGGATCCTGGAAGCCTTTCCGGGAGACGGCTGGAGATCTCTAAGAGACGGCTGGAGATCTCTAAGAGATGAACCAGGGCGGCGAAAGGAAGGAGAAGATTGCCAGGGTTTCTCTCTTTCTATATTATGCAAATTATTGTGGCCATTTTGGCTGTAAGATTATATTGTTCGCACTACGTGGCGACGATCAATTGCAAACACGTGGTAATGGGAAAATGAATCATCGCTTAATTACTCCATATCCCAGAAAAAGGGGAAGTTGCTGCATGATGTGCCTAGATGTTTGTGCTCGACGTGCGATCAAATTGGTCTTAGATGGTCAAACTTCTGGCAAACGCCCACTAAGGTCAGGTATTATTAGTTGTGCAAAGAAGTACTCAAGTATTCCTTGGTGCCATCCCTGACGTCATCCAGCGCATCTGTCATCAAAAGTTGATGGCTATTTGCTTGCGATTGAGTCGAATTTCTCCTTGATAACCCACAAGTATAGGGGATCGCAGCAGTCTTCGCGGGTAGTAAAACCCAATTTATTGATTCGACACAAGGGGAGACAAAGAATACTTGAAAGCCTTAACAGCGGAGTTGTCAATTCAGCTGCACCTGAAAACAGACTTGCTCGCAAGAGTTTATCAGTAGTAACAGTTTTATAGCAGTAGCAGTAGTGAAATAACAGCAGCAGAGTAACAGAGACAGCAGTAGTGATTATAGTAAATAGCAGGATTAAAATATTGTAGGCACGGGGACGGATAACGGGCGTTGCATGGATGAGAGAAACTCATGTAACAATCAAGCAGGGCATTTGCAGATAATAATAAAACGGTGTCCAAGTACAAAGCAATCAATAGGCATGTGTTCCAATTATAGTCGTACGTGCTCGCAATGAGAAACTTGCACAACATCTTTTGTCCTACCAGCCGGTGGCAGCCGGGCCTCAAGGGAATCTATCTGGATATTAAGGTACTCCTTTTAATAGAGTACCGGAGCAAAGCATTAACACTCCGTGAACACATGTGATCCTCACATCACTACCATCCCCTCCGGTTGTCCCGATTTCGTCACTTCGGGGCCATTGGTTCCGGACAGCGACATGTGTATACAACTTGCAGGTAAGACCATAAACAATGAATATCATGATGAAATAATAACATGTTCAGATCTGAGATCATGGCACTCGGGCCCTAGTGACAAGCATTAAGCATAACAAGTTGCAACAATATCATCAAAGTACCAATTACGGACACTAGGCACTATGCCCTAACAATCTTATACTATTACATGACCAATCTCATCCAATCCCTACCATCCCCTTCAGCCTACAGCGGGGGAATTACTCACACATGGATGGGGGAAACATGGCTGGTCGATGGAGAGGCGTCGGTGGAGTGCCAGAACGGAGACTTCTGGCTCCCGAGACGGAGTTTCGCGATGTGGCGGCGTTCTGGAGGGTTTCTGGCGACTTCGACTTCCTCCCGTGCGTTTTTAGGTCGAAGGCAATAAGTAGTCCGAAAGAGGGCGTCGGGGGCCAGCCGAGGCCGCCACACACTAGGGCCGCGCGGGCCCCTCCCGGGCCGCGCCGGCCTAGTGTGTGGGGCCCTCGGGCCCCCACCGGCTCGCCCTTCCGGCTCCGCCAATATTCTGGGAAAATAGGACCTTCTCGCATAAATTCCGAGGATTTTCCTAAAAGTTGGATTTCTGCACAAAAACGAGACACCGAACAGCTCTGCTCGAAAACAGCGTTAGTCCGTGTTAGTTGCATCCAAAATACACAAATTAGAGGCAAAACAATAGCAAAAGTGTTCGGGAAAGTAGATACGTTTTGGACGTATCAACTCCCCCCAAGCTTAGCTTATTGCTTGTCCTCAAGCAATTCAGTTAACAACTGAGCGATAAAAGAACTTTCACGAACACATTTGTTCATATGATGTAAATATTCTCATGCTATGGCTAACACTTAGGCAGTTCATAATAAGATACATTCAAATAAGATCATCTAATAGCTATGTCAATCATGGAAAGGTACCAACAATTAATAATAAGCATCATGAATCATGTATATAAGCAGGATTGCAATGTTCATAAAAGAGTATGATAGAGTGGTATCTCGCTTGCCCATATTTGATCAAGCAAAACATAAATGCTCAGGCACCTCTCGAAGTTCATAGAAAGACTAGAAATAGTGATTGTCAAAGATAAAAGCATCAAAGTTATACCACAATCAATCATATTTTGAGACAAGCATATTACACTAAGAATAACAGTTGTGCTCTCAAGAAAGTGCTCAAAGAAAGGATGGAGACTCAATGTAAAAGTAAAAGATTGACCCTTCGCAGAGGGAAGCAGGGATTAACATGTGCTAGAGCTTTTCATTTGTAAAACAGGCGTAAAATTATTTTGAGAGGTGTTTGTTGTTGTCAACGAATGATAGTGGGTACTCTAACTACCTCGTCAACCAGACTTTCAAGAGCGGCTCCCATGAAGGACGTTATCTCTACCAGCAAGGTAAATCATCCCTCTTCTCTTTTGTTTACACACGTACTTTAGTTTTATTATGAATGACACTCCCCCCAACCTTTGCTTACACAAGCCATAGCTAACCGAATCCTCGGGTGCCTTCCATCAGTCACATACCATGGAGGAGTGTCTATTTGCAATTTAAGTTGCTTACTGATGAATCAGGGCAAAACATGTGAAGAGAGTTATTAATGAAAGTTGATTAATTGGGGCTGGGAACCCCGTTGCCAGCTCTTTTTGCAAAATTATTGGATAAGCGGATGTGCCACTAGTCCATTATGAAAGTCCGTCAAGAGTAAATGACAAGATTGAAAGATAAACACCACATACTTCCTCATGAGCTATGAAACATTAACACAAATTGAGAAGCATTTTGAAGGTTTAAAGGTAGCACATGAGAATTTACTTGGAATGGTTTGAAATGCTATGCATAGGTATTTATGGTGGACACTCTGGAATAACTTGGTTTTCATGTGTTTGGAAGCACGAGCAGCATTCCCGCTCAGTACAAGTGAAGGCTAGCAATAGACTGGGAAGCGACAATCAAGCGAGCAATAACTGTCATAATCATGCTTGCGACAAAAATAAATTAACGGAGGCATAGAAGTGATACAAGAACTCTGAGGTAAAGTAAATCATCGAGGCTTAATTGACATTTTGTTCAATCATATGCATGCGCGAGCATGTGCCAAGTTGATTCAAGAAAATTATTCAGAGGAGGATACCACAATGTCATACCTATCTATGAATAAAGCAATGCAAGCAAATATTCATGACATGCTACTCATATTAATGAATTGGAGCTAATCATGAGAGATCATGAACTACTAGACTTTCTTAAATGACATATACCTCACATGAACCAACTAAGCTTGCTCACATGGATGAGTATATGTACAAAAATGAAAACAAATAGAGTTCATACCAGCCTCTCACCATAATCAGATCGTCGTATATCGTCATTATTGCCTTTCACTTGTGTAGCTTGGATAATATGAAATGAAAACCACGCTCCAGCCACCGAAGACCATTGAACTCATAATGAACTTTACAAACCAAAGAAGAACAACAAATTTTTTTGGTGTTTTCGAATTTGAGAACAAGAATAAAAAGAAGCAAGCGAACAAACACTACAAGAAAAGTTGCCATGGCCGACGAAGTTGAAGTCGCGCCGTGGTTGCTGGTGTACCATGGCCGACGATTTTTGGTTCCTCCGTGGTGCATGTCAAAACTTTTTTTTTTCTCGTTTTTTGAGGCCACCTAGCCCGACGAAAGCGGCCAAAACGTCGCGTATGGTGGCCCGGGACGTGGTGCATCTCGAAATCTCGGGTTCGCTGGCCGAGTCAACGCAAATCCGCACCGCCGAGGGATGTAGGGCCCAGATGGCAGCCTCTCCGGCATTGTTTTTTTCTCGACCGCGCCATCTCGTTCAACGTTCTCCGATCGAGCCGTTTACGATGCGGGATCATGGGTCCCGCATGTCATCCTCTATGAACCAAAATTCTTTCTATTCTTGGATTTTTTTTGACCCTCCGATTTCGGCTACTTCCTTTTTCTTTTGATCCCTTGCCGCCTTGGAAACGTTGAGACCGCTGCTGCTAAATGGGACCCGCATGTCATCCTCTATGTGCAATCAACTTTCTTTTCTTGGAGTTTTTTTTGGCACCTCAAATTTGTTCACTTGCCTTTTTCTTTCGATCCCCTGCCGCCTCTCAAACGGTGATACCGCTGCTGCTAACTGGGACCCGCATGTCATCCTCTATGTACTATAAAACTTTCTTTTCTTGAATTATTTTTGGCACCTCATATTTGGTCACTTACCTTTTTCTTTCGATCCCATGCCGCCTCTCAAACGGTGATACCGCCGCTGCTAAATGGGACCCGCATGTCATCCTCTATGTACTATAAAACTTTCTTTTCTTGAATTATTTTTGGCTCCTCATATTTTTTCACTTGCCTTTTTCTTTCGATCCCCTGCCGCCTCTCACGCCTCTCAAACGGTGATACTGCTGCTAACTGGGACCCGCATGTCATCCTCTATGTACTATAAAACTTTCTTTTCTTGAATTATTTTTGGCACCTCATATTTGGTCACTTACCTTTTTTCTTTCGATCCCCCGCCTCTCAAACGGTGATACCGCTGCTGCTAAATGGGACCCGCATGTCATCCTCTATGTACTATAAAACTTTCTTTTCTTGAATTATTTTTGGCTCCTCATATTTTTTCACTTGCCTTTTTTCTTTCGATCCCCTGCCGCCTCTCAAACGGTGATACCGCTGCTGCTAACTGGGACCCGCATGTCATCCTCTATGTACTATAAAACTTTCTTTTCTTGAATTATTTTTGGCACCTCATATTTGGTCACTTACCTTTTTCTTTCGATCCCCCGCCGCCTCTCAAACGGTGATACCGCTGTCTGCTAAATGGGACCCGCATGTCATCCTCTATGTACTATAAAACTTTCTTTTCTTGAATTATTTTTGGCTCCTCATATTTTTTCACTTGCCTTTTTCTTTCGATCCCCTGCCGCCTCTCAAACGGTGATACCGCCGCTTCTAAATGGGACCCGCATGTCATCCTCTATGTACTATAAAACTTTCTTTTCTTGGATTATTTTTGGCTCCTGATATTTGGTCACTTGCGTTTTTTTCTTTCTATCTCATGCCACGTTTGAAACGTTGAGGAACCTGCTGGCTCATGGGACCTGCATGTCATCCTCTGTGTGCTATAAAAGTTTATTTTTTAGGGATTTTTTCACTCTCTGATTTTTGTCTATTTCCATTTTCTTTTGATGCCCTGGCTCCTTGGAAACGTTGAGTAAGCTGCTTACTCATGGGACCCGCATGTCATCCTCTATGTACTATAAAACTTTCTTTTCTTGGATTTTTTTGGCACCTCATATTTGGTCACTTGCCTTTTTCTTTCGATCCCCGCCGCCTCTCAAACGGTGATACCGCTGATGCTAAATGGGACCCGCATGTCATCCTCTATGTACTATAAAACTTTCTTTTCTTGGATTTTTTTGGCACCTCATATTTGGTCACTTGCCTTTTTTCTTTCGATCCCCTGCCGCCTCTCAAACGGTGATAACGCCGCTGCTAAATGGGACCCGCATGTCATCCTCTATGTACTATAAAACTTTCTTTTCTTGGATTTTTTTTGACACCTCATATTTGGTCACTTGCCTTTTTCTTTCGATCCCTCGCCGCCTCTCAAACGGTGATACCGCTGCTGCTAAATGGGACCCGCATGTCATCCTCTATGTAAATCATGTTTCTTTTCTTGAATTATTTTTGGCTCTCGATATTTGGTCACTTGCCTTTTTCTTTCGATCTCATGCCACGTTTGAAACGTTGAGGAACCTGCTGGCTCATGGGACCCGCATGTCATCCTCTATGTGTTATAAAAGTTTCCTTTGTTGGATTTTTTTTCACCCGCTGATTTTTGGCTTGCCTTTTTCTTTCGATCCCCTGCCCCCTTTGAAACGTCGAGTAAGCTGCTGGCTCAAGGGACCCGCATGTCATCCTCTATGACCATCAACTTTCTTTTCTTGGATTTTTTTTGACCCCCTAATTACTAGCTACTTTCTTTTTCTTTTGATCTCAAGCCGCATTTCAAACATTGAGACCGCTGCTGCAAAATGGGACCCACATGTCATCCTCTATGTACAATAAATCTTGGATTATTTTTGGGTCCTGATATTTGGTCACTTGCCTTTTTCTTTCGATCTCATGCCGCCTTTGAAACGTTGAGTAAGTCAGTCGGCTCATGGGTCCCGCATGTCATCCTCTACGAACAATAAAGTTTCCTTTCTTGGAGTTATTTTTGACCCCTAATTTCTGGCTATTTGCCTTTTTATTTTGATCCTCTGCCCCCTTTGAAACGATGAGGACGTCTGTTGCAGTGTCGGTCCCACATGTCATCCTCTATGAACAATAAAAGTTTCCTTTGGTGGATTTATTTTTGACCCCTAATTAATTTTTGGCTATTTCCTTTTTTTTTTCTTTTGATCCCCTGCCGCCTTGGAAACGTTGAGGATGCTGCTGCCTCATCGGTCCCGCATGTCATCCTCTCAGTACGATAAATGTTTTCTTTTCTTGGATTTTTTT
>NC_061510.1:120311182-120498462 GCF_022539505.1 Lolium rigidum
CTCAAATGCTATAAAATCAGGTCGAACACCTTCTTGAATGTTGCAAGTTTTAGTTGAGTTTTCTTCTCAAGTGCTATGAGTAAAATTTAAGAATTAAAGTTTGAGTCGAGTTTCTCCTCGAGTATCATAAGCTGGAGTCGAGTCCCTCCCCGAGTGCTGAAAATTAGAATCAAGTCCTTCTCTAAGTGCTATATACTTTAGTTTATGCATAAATGAAAGCACTTGCACATAGACTCGGGGCTACTCCCATCAGGAGCATTGGTCGTGCACTCAATAAAATAATTGACTTCGCAAAGGAGATGATTTCCTCTACAAATAGAGAGATTTATTATTCTCATATGGCTATACATAAGCATGATATCCAACACATAATTAAAACGTCGAGTGCGGAGCCTATAACTTCTCAACTTTCTAGATCGCATCATTTATAACGTAAAAATAAGTCATATAGATCATATTTGTTGGCTTGCCACTCACCTCCGCGGCGCTCTACCAGATAATGTAGCTTGATTTGGTAAGACATTCGTGGCACGAGTCGAGATACACCTAGCTTATACCATATTCGAGTCCGGGGACTCGAGTTTGAGTAGGTTGCGCTGTTTTTTCTTACCTTGGAGCAATTAATTGGTCACGATTCGTCGGTTAAATCAGGCGCGTTAACAGAATCCCTATGCATATTAAAATGTTTACCTGATGGATTTCCATGCTCATATTAACACTTGATGCATTTATCGACTACGACAAATATCGATTTTGACTGAGTCTCTACGTGACTCTTCGACTCTCCAAAACACTCGGGGACTACTGACGTGGGCGTACGTTATCGAGTACTCATGAAGCCAAAGAAAGAAAGCATCATTCATGTAACTCCCGAAGCCCTAGCAACTGGACGTGTTGACTAGGGAAAGCTCGTATAGGGAAGAAACTAATGTTTATACGACTCGAATAACGTGGCACCCGAGATCCGGCCTCATATATAAAGTCCAGGAGGGGCCTCCGAGCGAGGCTAACACAAACCCTAGTCTCGCTAGGCTATAGCCAATCTTGACGACTTTGTACTCTCATCACCAATACAAACAACAAGCAGCACATAGGGTTTCTCCTTTGGAGGCCTGAAGGTGGGTAAAATCTCTTTGTCACATGTGCCTTGTGTTTGTACACTATTGGAATCACCATCATGCCTCTTTCTCTAAAGCTAAGTCCATCATGTATGGGTATTGACGTGGTCACCCCACGTCAGCGCGGGAATAAGCCGAGAGCCGTTGTCTTTCGCCCCTTTGTTGCATATCCCAACGTCGCATGTGCCTATAAAAGAGAGGTATCTCCGCTCTAGAGAGACACACCTCATTCTATGTGCGTACCTCTTGGTTCTAGGCATTGCACCGCCACACAGGTCTCTCCATCCTATCCTCTCATCTCTAGGGAGACACACAACATTCTATGTGCCTACATCTTGGTTCCAAGGCATTGCGCCGCCTCATAGGTCTTCTCCATCGTATCATCTCCTCTCTAGAGAGACACACCACATTCAATGCGCGTACTTCTTGGTTCCTGGGCATTGTGCTACCGCACAAGTCTTCTCCATCCTATCTACCGGCGTGCACCATTGGATGGGACATCATGCCTCCGTAAGTCCGTCTCTTATGATCATGTACGGGAGAGAGCTGATAAGGTTTTAGGGGAGCGATCTAGCGCGTTTTGTGGCTTCTTCAAACTTCAGCACAGATGCCAACGACTTCTTCCCAAACATCAACAACCTCTTTGATGACATGTCTCTCAATGGGGACAACGCCAATGTTGGTTTATCTTCTGGACCATATGTACTCTTACCTCGTACCTATGAAATCATGTTGCAAACAATATTTTTAGCCATATGTGTTAGACTCGCTGCGTAATATGTTGTTCCTAGCAATCAGTTTAGATGTGTTGATTATCTATTCTATGATGATTCGCATGATTATTTTAGTCCCAACAAATTTAGTCATGTTTTATCTACATTTTCATGATTAAATCATGGGGGAAATTGCTAATATATCCAACAAATTCCACAGATCTATTCAAAATCCTCAAATAATGGTACAAAAATTCTCAAAAGTAATAAAATTTACAAACAGGTCCTTGGATCAGTTAGCAACGACTACAAACACTTGAGCGATCCGAAAGCGCTCCGCCGTCCTCGCCCTCCCTCACTGGAGCTGGGCAAATCTTTTCGTAGTAGAGCATTTTGTAGTAGACACGGAAAGTCATCGTGTTAAGACACCAAAAGACCAATACACGAGAGCAGCAACCATCAATGATAAAGAGAAGCGTAGATCGGAAGGAAAACCGACCATTTTAGCGATATCCACAGTAGATACACCTCCACACACCCTCCAAAGGCGCTAGGCGCACCGCCGGGCGGTGGCAAGACGGTGAGAGCATTATTCCATCTACAGGGAGTTGCCTCCGATGTTAAAAGAAAAACAGATTCGGGAAAGAAACTGTTCAGGCTTTTGCATCATACAGTATTCTGGCCCAGTTCAATATCCTAACATAGAAAGTTTATATGGGCTAATCCTAATCACAAAGACAACGAACGATCCACGATCCACCTGCAGCTTTCCTCTACAGCAATCACACGAGCCATGCACTACGGCCCATTTACCCCATCGCTGGCCACTGCTGTATTCCTGGGCTGAACCGGCAGGCCGCCTTATTTTATTTGAGCACTCCTAAGTTACTGACTGATTCAACGGGCTCAATGCGGACTGCTCTGCTACTGATTCTATGGCAGGAGTGCAGGACAGCAAAGAAGGCATCAGACGTTCGCAGGTAATGAGGGCAGGACGGCCGGAGGTCGGAGAGGAGGGCAGGAAGAGCATTACACGGCCGGAGGAACGAGAAGTTGGTGGTGGTGGTGGCCGCGGCGGACTAGTAGGACTCCATGGCGGGCGCTGGGGAGTGGCGGAAGTGGCAGCGGTGGCCGTAGGGGCAGCCGGAGGCGGCGACGAACATCTGGCAGGGTTGGGTCTTGTAGCGCGGGTGGCGGATGACGGGGCGCATCTCGTGCAGGCCGTGCGCGAACCGGCACCGGTCGGCGTAGGGACAGGCGCCTTGCTCCCACTTGTTGCACAGCTCCGTCTTGTGCGTGCCCTGCCTGTACGCCTCCACCTCCACTTCCCCATCACCCTGCGCCTCGTCCTCCGCTGCCTCCTGCAATCACCATTCCCCATTTCAAGATCAAACATACGGATATGAAATCCCAGTGAAAATTTATCGAGATGTGTGATTGGTTTGTCCAATTAGGCAAAACCAATACACTAGGTGTGCGACTGATAACCACTTCCTAACAAAATGTTGTGGATCTGATGAGTTTTGTGTGTAAAGTTTCTAATTAAGCCAGCTCTATGCTTGAGAAGAAAATTTCAGCAAGTTCAACTGTTGCTTCTTGCAACTGATTCCCAAAGCAAGCACATTATCAGAATCTCTATGATCTGCCAAGTTAACTTAACGATTACCTAATCCAATTGCAGCACAAATCTGAAAAAAAAATCGAGTTGTACCTCCGGATATCACCATTACAAATTACAAAGATTAAACATACGGATATGTAATCCCAGTAAAAAAGTATAGAGATGAATGCTTGGTTTGTGGAATTAGGCAAAATCGAGATAATATATCTGGGACTGATAGCTACTTCATAACAAAAAAAAATTGTCAATCTGACGAGTTTTGTGCTGAAGTTCTGTATTAAGCAAGTTCAATATTTCTGAAGCAAAATTCAGCATGTTCAAAATTGTTGCTTATGCCATTGAATCCCAAAGTAAGCACATTATCAGGATTTGTACGATCTCCCAAGTTAACTTAAAGATTTCTTAATCCAAATACAGAGAATTCCGAAAATCGAGTTGTGCTCACGATTTCAAAAAAAAGAATCAAGTTGTACCTCACGAGTCACGACACTTAAGAACAAACCTTGATAATTCAACATAACCTGACGCTTGATGCGATTGTCAGTACCCGAATGGCAAACAGAATGGCATATTACTAGAGTTCATCAGATGTCGCAGGCTTAAACTTATCAGAATTGTCAACCTGATGACTTTTGCGTGTAAAACATCAAATTCAGCCAGATCAATAACAAATTAAGCAAGTTCGATATTGTTGCGACTTGTGTACTGTGATTGAATCCCGAAGCAAGCGCATTATCATAATGTGTATAATCTCCCAAACTAACATAGCCATTTCCTAATCCAATTGCAGCATGAACTTTAAAAAATCTAGCTGTAAAGCTCGACTTCCTGCACTGAACGAATGCCAACAATACCTGACGACTACAAACCTAGCTATTCTACATAACCTGGTGCCTCATGCGATTGTCTAATACTCAAATCGCAAACAGAACGTCATTTTCACCATTTAATTGCATCAGAAACTTAATTTCCCTGCGATTAGGCGACTGTAGTTATTCAGTTCGACATACTGTATCAGCCGACTCTGCCTATGTAGCCGAAAGCAGAGTACCTGGCGATTCTAAATACAAAATTAGCTAATTCATCACAAGTCGCTGCTTGATACGATCGCCAAATCACAAATTGAACATCATTTACCGCATCACGCCTAATTTTGCAGTTTTCAACTTGTTTTTTCAGAGTCGAATTGCATCGTAAACCAAATTTCTCCCCGATTACTGCGAATTTGCATGAACTGGAACAATTGAACTGTATTCGCGGGTTTAAGCGCAGATTTCCGAGTTCCGAGCAGGCTAACAAGCGATTCGCGGCGGAATTAAGCTGCGAATTCGAAGCAGTTGGATTTGTGGGCTTACCTCAATCGGTGGAGGTGGACGAACACGGAGGCGCTGCGCCTCTGCCTCGCCCTGCGGCTGCTTCATTTGCGAGAGGTAGCACTTGGATCGTATCGAGATGCTCTTGGGCGCGCCGCCGCGCGCTGCCGCCTCCTCCGCCGGCTTCGGTGGTGGTGCCGGCGCCGCCGCGTACGCCAGATTCCCCTGATTGGCCTCGAGCTCCTCGAGGAGGAGCGAGAGCTGCACGTTCTCCGCTCGGAGATGGAGGCGCTCGAGGCGGAGCTCAGCCACCTCGGCCGTGGCGTCGCGCAGGCGCAGGAAGCAGTCGTCGTAGCGCTCGGCGATCGCGCGCAGGAGCATCTCCGCCTCGCGCGCCTCGCGCGCCTGCTCCGCTGACACGCGCAGCGGCGAGACGTAGCGGCCGTCGGAGACGCAGGACGCGGGCGAGTCGAGCGCCTTCCCCGTCGGTGATGATGACCTCCGTGTGGGCGAGCTGGGTCGGCCTCCCTTGCTGCGGCCGTCGGAGACGCACGACGAGGGGGAAGAGTCGAGCAGCTTCTCCCGCGGCGACGCAGGAAACGGCGACCCGAAGACCTCGGAGGAGACGCAGGACGACCCCGCCGGCGAGTGGTGCCCGAGCAGGCCGAGCTCCCCCTCCATGGCCAGCGCTGGAGAGCCCAAGCTGCAAACAGAGTAGCAGGGAGATGAGGCTAGGGTTTGGAGCGAGAGGGAAGACGACGATGAGGAGGTCGAGGGCGGTTACCTTGGCGTCGCCGTCGTCCGTCGGGGTTTGGAAATTGGAGGGAAGCAGAGGAAGTCGTTGCGGTTTGAGACTTGAGAGACAGGTCAAAGTGACTTGATTGGCCCGCCTTATATAGAGCCCGTTGGCTTCTTCCCACCAAGACCAAGGGCAGGATCGACTTTTCTCTCCGTTATCTGACGCTACAAGCTCCTGCATTATCTAACTTGAACCAAATAAGCAGGTGCATAACTGGTTCCCCTCACCTGAGTACCACATTGCAGCATCAGCCAAAGGTATCGAAATGAATCAAAGTGGAAATGACCTCATCCATACGCAGCAGTTGCTCAACTCAAGGGCAGAACCGACTTTTCTCCCTGCTACTAGTAAAAAGGAGCTCTGACAAACTTGAATTTAGTCAAGAGCGTTCCATTTCGTTTAAGTTGGACACCACACAGAACTGACAACAGTATCTACTACTATGTCGCACCTCTGAATAAATGCATTGTGCATGGTTCAGATGGTGTACAACAACAGTACAGGGCCAGCAAATTTCAGTAATATTCAGCACTGAATTAGTGACCAAAATATCAGTGTAACAATGAGGAAGGTACTGTTCTGTTGCTGAAACAGCATAGAAATCAGAGCTGGAATCTGCAAATAGCAGCTCCTGTAATACAACACCAATGAAAGTAATCTAGAGTTTCAGTATATTGTTCTGGGGAGGAGTGTTAGTCATTTTTTGGCGGGTGTTGTTGCAATATCGGACATCCGGAATGACTTCTCGAGGAGCTGGGGAACCGTCAGCTTCAACTCGAAAGTCAGCTTCTGGAGCACATAACACAGGGCGGTCACATCCCGCATTGCACGGTGCGCGTCGCCATCAACTGGGATCTTGTAACGCTCTATCAGAGCACTCATCGACGCAGAGCTGATTTTTTTCCCTGAGATGGAAACGGAATGAGGTCTAGCTTTTTAATCGCATTATTTGCTTCAGTTATATGAGTAAACCCACAAATCAAGAATCCAGACAAAAACCTAATATTGCTAACTTAGCCTCATTTTTATCTCAGATAACACGAAGTACAGCATGTCATTACAATTACAGGAGTGGCCTTTGTAACAAGAAGAATAAAACTAGGTTATGTTAATTTTCCTAGTTAATATTTTTTTAAGGCTATTTTCCTAGTTAATTGTCACCACCAGAGTAAACTGCACCCTTTCTCTAGCACTGAAAACAATCTTGAACAATATGTTTAAGAAAGTAAACAGAACACTTAGAGAGAGAACATACCATTAGATTCAACCAACTGTCTTGCAATAGGAAGTGTATCTACAAACAGCCAGTCACCAGGCATCTCCTGTTTACACCGTTCGAACTCAAAGATAAGAAAGGGGACATCAAAGCTTTTCCCGTTATGAGCAACCCACATAATTGGTTTACCGGCCACTTGACGACTCCAAACATATTGTAGTAGAATGGGTATAAACTCCCCAAATCTGCATAGTCGTACACAAAAACTCTAATTACAGAAGATGAAGAACTCAAGTAGGAATGCACAAGAAAAAAAAATCTTTGCACTGAAGGAATAAGTTCCAAAATCTTTGCACTGAAGGAATAAGTTCCAAAATCTTTGCACTGAAAGAATGAGTTTCAAAATCTTTGGACAAGGAATGAGTTTATTATAAAAGATATACAGTAGCATGTTGCATACATGAAGTAACAAATGGGCATTTGACCTCAGCTCATATGTATTTCTTTGTGGAACTACATTTTCAGAATGTAATGCAGCAATCAACACGTAGGAGAACAAAACATAAGATTCAGGGAACTGTTTTTTATTTGCAGAAAATATCACGATTTTAAAAAGTGTCAGATGAATGAATAATGATCCCAAGCAAAGAAAAACTCCTATCTGAAGATGTAGTGTAAAGTCTGCTTTGCACTTTGTTTTCCTATTATCTTTCTTAGATTGTTATTTCTTCACTGGACTCTTATAAAATGACAGTTTGCATGAGTAAAAATGGTAAACAAAATGGAAAGTATCTGGTAGGGCACAAATCATGCTGTTGAAAGATGATACCTTGGGACATCAGATCCGCGGACCATGCTGGTGCTAATACGATGAACAGCTGTGTTTCTTATCTCCCTCTCAGGGTTTATTAGGGTCTGGAAAGTGCTATTCTTTCCACCCGCAAGATCACGTGCAGCAAACTCAATAACTCTATCACCACGGCGTGAGAAACCAGTAGTTTCAATATCAAAAACAAGGATTGTTGCAGGGCACTCAGTCTTGCTTCCAGAAACCTTTTCCTGAATATCGTAGCACTGAAGTGGTTTCAGGTGGTGCAGATCAGACTGCTTAAACACTTCAATCGATGATTCAACTGATCCACCGTGTAAATGGCGGTTATTGCTGAAGGATTGCTTGCATGCTTTTCTGGTGCTCCTCACTAGTACTGATGTACTAAAAGGTCTAGTTTTATATCTTTTATTTTGAAGTACATTTTCAGAGGTTATTCTGCTGTTATACTTGAGAAATCTGATACTACAACTCTGTCCTATTGAGTTCCTTAGTTGATGGAAGTTACCACAGCAAATAGAATATAAAGACATTGTACAACTGGAGAAAATAGGGCATCAAAGGTGTTGATCGCCTATTATTGGGGTAAAACTTTAGATAACTGAGTACTGAATGCCCCCTCACTGTTAATCCTGAAATGATGAGCAAACAATCATTATTAGTTGGAATTTGTCAAACTTAAAACTAGTGAACCTAGAGATATGCAAAAATGTAACCAAATAATAATAATAATGAAGTCATTAGATATATATCACGACATGCAATGTCAGCACAAGTAAACCACCAAAAATAGAACTGCGAGTATGTGTCCAAAAAATTATAGCAGACCAGACAATACTATGGTGCCAATTTTCTATGAAACACGTACAAAACCATGAGAAACCAAATAAATCAGAGAAAACACAAATCCAGCAAAGAGTCTCTCTATCTTGATCCCACAGCTCGCAGATTATAGTTCTGTAGAAGTGTGTCAATCAATAGACCACATATGCTGAGAGTATGTCTTCGGGGCTTATATTTTGTCATTGGCTCATTGATGTGCACCACCTAAGCTCCAAGCTTCCAAATAGAAAATGACCATATTATTTAGGTACATTGATGGCTTCCAACAAAACTGCTGGTAGGATGATATACAAATCACTTATGTGTTGCTCCATCAAGGGCTCACCAGTAATCTTTACAGGAGCAGCACCCGCTTTCAAAGCGGTGAAATCGGACCCTATCCCTCATAATTATAACACGACAAAGTACCTTCGAGATTATCTTGATCCATTCATGACAGTCAGCACATGTCTGCAGATTTTTTGACACAAATATTTCTGTCCCTGGACCAGTCTTAAGGACACTATAAGCTACTGCAAGCTTCTCACTGTGGAAGCTGAGGTTTTCTTCTCTTTCCTCTGGTGAAACATCTTTTGTTACTAACTCAATGGATGGAGTATAGCCTTCAACCTTCGCTTTTTCTGATAAACCATGCAGCACTCGGAAAATATCATCAGAATAAGGATGGGACCGGTCCCCAGCTTTGAATTCATGGGTGCTTCCCCCTAACTCAACCCAACTCAAGCCCTTTATCTTCCTTACTTTCCTTTTCTTCCTCTCTTTCCATACTTCCTCTGAATCATCCCACCTGTTTATTGATGAGTAGATATTTGAAAGAAGGGTATAATCGCCACTGCCCTGGCATGCTATCTGCTCAATAGTGACATCACCAAATTTGGTTTGATGGTACCTACGGCAAGCACTAAGCAATGCCCTCCATATCACAGCATCAGGTTTCACGGCCATTGAGCTCACCAAGTTGTATGCTTCATCCAGCAACCCAGCTCGTGACAATGTATCCACCATTGCACCATAGTGTTCAACCTTTGGAGTGATATGATACTTCATAGTCATTGCTTCAAAGTATTGACGAGCCTCTTCAACCATGCCACAATGGCTGCATGCTGCCAATAGTGCAACGAATGTAACCCCATCAGGAACCACACCTGCATGTTCCATCCTGCGGAACAGTATCACCACATCAGATCCAAGACCATGAGCTGCCAAGCTACCAATCATTGTGTTCCATGTGGACACGTGGTTTCTCTTAACTGTGTTGAATATGTCAACTGATACATCAATCCTTCCACATTTAGCATACATATCAATCAGTGCTGACACTAAAATGTGATTCTTTTCCACCCCCAGTTCATCCATCAGCTGATGAACCCACACACCATAAGAGCGGGCACCAGCTCGAGCACAAGCAGACAGGACTGAAGAGAATGAGAAACCGTCAGGGACAAGGGCAGAATTGACCAATCTGCTGAAAAGATTCATTGCATCTTTTAGGTGGGAGCTCCTTACTGCACCTGCAATCATTGAATTCCATGAGACCAGGTCCTTGACAGGCATCCTCTTGAAAATCTGATATGCCTTGTCTAGCTGTCCACCCTTCAAGAATCCCGTGAGCATCAGATTGCCATGGAAAGGATCAGTACTCCACTCAAGCATGGGCAAAAATAGCTCACGTGCTTCCATCATGCGACCATGATCAATATACAACCTCAAAAGTGGAGCAACAATATCTTGCTTACTTAACCCGATTTTAGTGAGATGTGAATGAATTTGCATGGCAGCATAGATGTCTGAACATTTCGAACAAGCCCTGAGGAGGAGAGCATAGGTTCTGTGATCAGGGCAGAATGCGGTAAAATGGAGCATAGTTCTATAGTCCATCAGTGACTTCTGTGGGGAGCCTTTCTCCAAAGATGCCCGGATGATGGCATTTGCATATGGAAAGATGAGTCTCGTGGGATGTTTCTTCAAACAGTTTGTGTAGGGCATAGTGCAAATGGGCTTCTGAAGTGAATTCCTATAATGCAGGCGCAAAATTTATATTTTCTGAAATTTGCAGTTCATTAACACCAGGCAGCTAGCAAAAAAAATCAGCAGTCTGACGTGCACACTCAAGTTACATAATACTTACTAAGATAATTATCCAAAACGAATGTTGTGCTTATCGCTACTTGAAATGAAAGAATAAAATCATCGTCAATTATTTACTTCTTGTGCATGAATTTACCAATGCTAGCATATGGTACATGCAAAATATATTGCACATTTGTACAGGTATGGCTAAATGTGCTTCGTTACTAAATACAATATATTATATATCTACTAAGAAATCTCATGGTGGAGTTCTGCATGATACCATTTGTGTATTTTTTATCAAGCTCCCATTATACAGGAAGATTTAAGACCATCTGAATAGCCAACAAGAATGCTCAATAACTGAAATACGTCCGACCTTAACTGATTCCTACATCCACGTGCAGCTTGTGGTCCTACGACAACTACATGCCTACCAAAATAACTGAAATTCAAGAACCAGCGCAGCACATATTAAGGCCCATTTGGCATTGATGTGGATTATGATAACATCATTTAGTCGAATAGTTTTCAGATGGTTATGATAATATTGCTCCGTTCTAAATACCATATGCCAGCTAGCTGTCTAAGGATAAGAAATCGTGTCAGAGGAAATACAGTAATACATAAGTACTAACTATGCTGGATAACAGAAAAATTGTTAAAGTGTATCTGATTCACCAAACAAGCTCTAGATTTTTCACAGATGCTTTAAGGGTGAGCACGGCATAGCAACCGCAAATCAGCCCAAAGACCCTTCCTTCCATGGGCCTTCAAACTAGGGAAATAAACCTGACAATCCATCTATTCAGAGAAAACAAATTCGCTGTCCAAAACAGTACAAGACGGACCACGGAGGATCAAACCCGGCAACGGAATCAACTAAACGCTGCCGGAAACATGTCGGAATAAGGCTCAGCGCCCCCCACCCCAGAGCAACGCAGCCAGAGTGCTCGACGAAATGCCTCGCCAAGAAATGAACCAAAACAGCGAATCAGTGAGCAGGGGAGCGAAGAGGGGAGGTACCTGAGCATCCGGCCGGCGGGCCGAGATCCAATGAGGTGGGAACGACCGTCGTGGCTGGCGAATTCGGGGAGCAAGAAAGAAGGGAATGCAAGCAAGCGAGCGAGCGAGCAAGCACGGAAGGTATATGCCCTTTGGTTGCGGAGATGCGAAGGGTTGTGGCGAGAGAGGCGTGGGCGGCGTGGAGGGGAGGAGCGGTGGTGGTGGCGGGAGAGAGTGGGGACAACCGGAGGCGGGGCGGAGGGGGTGGCCGGTGTTGGCGGATCGGCCGCGACGCGGGCGTGGGAACGTGGGGTGGGAGGGATTAGAAAGAAAATCACTTTTGATTAGCGCCCGATTTCAGATGTGTTTACCTTTTTTCCCCAGGGAACCCAAGCCACCCAATTGCCCGGGTGGGCCGGGCTTCTGCGCCTGTAGTTCAATTTCTAGAATGGGCTGATGCGGCTGGATTTGCATGAAGCATTTCTTTTCGCGAGGGATTTTTGGATAAATGCTGACACGTTTTTTTTTAAAAAAAAGATGAATGCTGACCCCTAAAAAAGGTTTCGACTCCCTCAGGCTACTATGTTCGTTTAATCCCTCAAGGGCATGGATTGGATTGGATTAGTCCGATCCTGTTTCCCAGCTCGGAGATGATTATTTTTTCGGTACAGCGAGATCGTAGTCTTGGCTTGCTCCCTTTACGGAAATTTCTGCCCTGCATAACCCGTCTGTCTCCAATGATTCTGTCTAGAAAGAAATCATCCCCACCTGATGTCTGGATGAATTTCCCCGACGCGAGCGAGCAAGCCAAGGGTGACTTGTGGCCTAGCAAGGATTAACCAAACCGTTTTGAAATACACAGGAAGTTATGGGAAGGAATGAATAGGGGTTAGTGGGGATTATGTGAAGGAATGAGATCAACCAAATCCAAGCCTCGATTAGTTCCACGTCTGGATTCTTTCCGAACAAAACGAACAGGCCCTCGGAGAGAAAAATGAATGTTATGGGAAATAGCAAGGTGCCAATTACTGTGATTTCTGACATTCATGCCCCGCCCCCTACCCATCCGGCACACAGTGTCATGGTGTCATCATAGACAAAAAAAAAGTTAATATTTTTATTAGGTAAAAAAGATGAGGGTTGTGCAATTATTTAATGGAAACTAGCGAAACCCAAAAGAATAAATCTATTCACGGCAAAACACTCACAAACCAATAGAGTACTTGCTCCATTGACCAAATGACCTCCAACCATTGACGGAGAGAGGACATTGTAATTGATATGGGAGGAATTGAGGTGGGAGATCCAACATAGGATTAGAAGTCGTCCCTCTACGAGAACTGCGCCAATGTAATGTCGACGTCGGCAACCACATATCCTCTAAGACATGAATTTGATGCTCCCAACCTTATCAAACTTTCTCCACCATGCCTAGTGTATAGGGGCAAATGCCCCAACAGTCCGCCAATCACCCTTCAGCAGCAACACCACACGACCTAGCCAATCCAGCCTAGCTTGCATAAGACAACCACATGTAGACCATTTATGCGGTACCAACATGAAAGTTGTTGCTCCAGAGAGGCCTTAACCTATAGTTAAATTGCATTCTCTAAGACGCGTCAAGTAAGACAACCTTGCCACACTAGCAACATAAGATTGTCGCACAATCCATGACAAGAAACTACCCTTCCCTTTGAAGTTGTTGCCCACCATGGTTCATGAGGCAGGTGCCTCCACGCACAAACATGATCTACTCGAAGTTGCTCCTCCGACATCCACCATTATGATGATAATAGAAGCATGCGTCAACAGCTAACAAGGGACCCTTCAAGACGACGCCTTCAAAAAGGTTGCAACGTAGTCGTCATCGTCACTCGTTGGCAACCTAGAGCCACTAGAGATGCTACGTTAGGGCCGGACTGGGCTGGCCATGGCAGTGGTTTCGTATCTATGTTCGTTTGCTTTCACAAAAGGACGAGATTGTGCTATGAAAGAAGAAAGAGATTGAAGATCTTGAAGATTTGCTTCTCTCTTTCATACTTTATTTTGTAATCAATGTAGAAATGTAGGTAACTCATGTATCTCTATCATGTATTATTTGCTACGTAAATATAGATATATATGGTATTGATTGTAAAAAAAGTGCCTAAATTCAGCCTACTAGCACCGATAAATGACCAAACTTTCCAAATCAAGCCCTTTAGCCAGGATTTTTATGCAGGTTGCTCCTTCTTTCTAGTTTTGTCCCAACTCTAGCAAGGTTTGTTAAATATTTGTGCTATATTTATCTTGGTCCGCCAAACTATTCCACGGTAGCTCGGCCACTACCTAGAGCTAGGGTTTATCCTGGAGAGCTCATACCCCACGAGGGTATAGACGGACTCCACAACAAGCGCCTACAAGGAGGAAAACAACAATGGTGCATTGTGTGCGGTTATTGTGGAGTGGTTTCGGCACCCTCCACACCTATCAGCAAGCGGATCTGCGTGTCCCCAACCTGATTGATCTAGATCCGGCCAAATTCTAGATCTACCTTTCCGTGAAACGCCTTATTACATCACCACCACTACCACGTGTGCGCCTAGTGCGGCTCGCGGATGCCCCTTTGGGCGCCTAAAGAGAATAAAGCACCACACAAGCAGTTGCAATGGACGACCTCTGGTGCATATCTGCACAAATGTTGTTGGCATCCACGCCCATCGTGATACCCCCTACCATCTACGGATGTAAGGCCACCGCCACTGCGGCGTGGTCAGCATCGAGGTCGACGAGGGGCCCAGCGACCAGCGACGGCATGCTAGGGTTCCCCCAAGCCCCATGTTAGAAGGTTTGATCCAACCCCTCAAAAATAAGAATTGGGCATTCAAATGAGAAAGGTACAACTTTAAACTTTTTTTTTACAATTTTTCAACTGTATTCTACTCAAGCTTCAACCAAATTCATCGAAGATTTGAACCAATCGAGCTTTCACCTCTAGTAAAACTTCACTTCAAATTCCTGTTACATTAGCTTTCTTTTTTTTGCGGAAATTCCACCGATCTAGTAATCATCATCAACAGTAGTACAAAGATGCCTAAAAGTAATAAAAATTACAAAAAGGTCATTGGACCACCTAGCGACGACTACAGACACTAGCACGAGCCGAAGGCGCGCCGCTGTCCTCGCCCCTCCATCACCGGAGCCAGGCAAAGTTTGTCGTAGTAGAGCTTGTTGTAGTAGACAGACGGGAAGTCGTCGTGCTAAGGCCCCAAAGGACCATCGCACCAGAGCAGCAACCATCGCCAATGATGACAACCGTAGTGTCAACGCCCAGATTTTTAAGTCCAATTATGCCATTCCTCGCAATCCCAGGAATATTGTTTTTGCGAGACATAATAGATTGATATCACAACACATCATTCATTACAACACATAATCGTCTTACAAATAAAGGATCACATGATCCAGTCTCATTACAATAATAGAAGTTCTATTGATCAATTACATAACACATAGCGGAAGCGAAATAGTGTAGTAGTAGTCCATTTATTCCACATGCAACTGTTGACGTCAGGAGTGATCCTAGTTGTCGTAGACGTCCCGTTGTCCTTCTTCAGGGTTACGATACTCCTCTTCATAGTCTGGCCATTTGAATAGCCAGGGACACAGCCATGAGTACTTTAAAGTACTCGCAAACTAATACTAAGGTAAATACTATCATTTATAATAAGGGGGTTCTAAGCTCTAGTTTCATTTGCATAAAGCCAGTTTTGTTTCATAAACACTTTAATAATCAAAGCCTCTTCATTTGCCTAACTCAAGTGGGAACATTAGTGTCATTCCCACAACTCAGTTGTGATTCAAAGTCAAAGTCACCTTTCAACATAAAGTCACAAGTCACCATTCATATTTTGTAAAAGTTCTGATGACGGAACAGTATGGCCTTTCCAACTGTCCATGACCGAGGACGCGGCTATTAGAATAGGTTTACACTCTGCAGAGGTTGTACGCTTGTGCCACAATTAATAATTGCAATAATTCGTCAGGGGTAATTGGCCCTGATTTATCGTACGCAGTACGCGAACTACCAATCCTAACCTTTCATTTACATACCCTAGTATAGGCACCTCTCCCCATGAGCTTGGCCTCCCGGTGAAAAAACGGTCAACCGGGAACCGCACGGGGCTTGGGTAGGACATTCACCTCATTTCACGTCATTTCACTTTCGAGGGAGGCAGCCTCGGCATAACCCCTATGACGCTTGTTCAGAGGGAACCCATACTAAAATACATAAGTTTCCAGTTAAGCCTTACCCAGATTCAGGTATTGTGGGGATACTTAAGAATTGGAATGGTATCGCATCCGAACCCAACCATCAGTTTTTGGTAAGTTTCACCAAGTCATTCACAAGTCACATTCACCTTTAAAATATTTCAATAGAATGACTCACCATTCTAAGGTTTTCAAAGTCATTGGTTTTCACAAGTTCCCATCTATAGTAGTCAATTTTAATTTAGCACTAGCAACTAATCATAAGGGGTGCTAATCAAATTGTATTGCTCTAGGCTAAGTTTGATGCTCTTGTACTACTCCATAACTAAACCAAGTGAATCATAAATCAAAAAGTAACTTTGATAAATAAAATTTAGTAAAGCTTGTAAAGTAAAAAACTTGGGATAGGAGCATTAAGCATAAAGTAAAAAGTAATGGTGCCTTGCTCTTGTAGAGCTTTGCATTAGTCTAGTTGCCTTGGTAATGGCTTGCCTTGGTTAGGGTAGTGCTCAAAGTTCTCTTCTCCTTCCTCTTGGTAGAATACCTCCTCCTCTTGATAGTCTCCGGTACTAGCGTCTATAAACGAATACGAGGATACAATCACCAAACACACTTAAGTAAACTTAACTAGCCTTAATGGCTCACACAAAATGATCTAGCATCATTACTTAACATTGCTACCCAAAATTATGCTAGGGTTTTCTTATTTATTGTTAGGAAAATAATTTCCTCTCATTGAAATGTTGATTAGGGTTTCTCTTTAGTTTGGGAGAAATAATTTCCTCTCATTGAATCTTGTTAAGATTTAATCTCCCCAAATAACCATGTATGATCACATGTTGACCAAGGTCAACACTTCACACTTATCATTTGAGAAAAAGGATTTAAATGAGATTCATCATCTCATGCAATTTAAATAACTATGTGATTTAAGATCCTCAAGTGAGCAATTATGAGACCATGCAATAGAGGTCATCACATTACTTCATAACACTTGGGAATGTGATTTAAATGAGGTGCTACACCTCATTGATTTAAAATCCTAAAATTTGAAATGGTTTAAATGGGCTAGTTATTGACTACATAGCCAATATTTTGCTTCTAGCCCATGATCATGTACAGAACCCATATCATATTTTTACCTAAACAATTAGAGTTTGTGAAATGTGAATTATGAGAGGTGGAATCACCTCAAAATTCAAAAGGGTTGATTTTCTAGATTTATTTGAATACTGAAAAGTATCTGACTTGTTAATTTTACTATTCAAATTCTACACAAGATATGAGGTTGAAACCAGTGGGGTTAGCTAGATCCTTTCATAAGCTTTCCAGAACATTTCGAATCACTCAATTTGGGTTTGTAGATTTGAAACTATTCAATTTATAGCAGAGCATCAGTATTTGAAATAAAACTGAAAAGGATTTAAATGAATTTGAAACTTGGGCTTAGGCGGGAACACAGATGGGCCGAAACGAGGGGAAAGGGACTGGGCTGGCCCAACTAGCGCTTCTCACGCAGCGGGCCAACTGACATGGTGGGGCCTGCGTGTCAGTCTCTCTTTAACCCGAAACGGTACCTGTGAACGCGAGCCGCTGGATCAGATGGAGATCGGACGGTGGGGCTTCGTCGTCGTCGATCGCGAGAAGCAGACGCGGGCACGGCGGGGGTAGGGGTTCGGCGGTGATCTGGGGTTCCGGCGAGGATCGAGGAGGGTCGCAGATGAACGAGGAGTCGACGGCGAGTTCAGCGGTGGTCGGGGGAGTACTTGAGGTGGACAGAATCTTCTCCGGCGTTGAGCTACTGTGGCGGCTGATGTCTACGGGTGCTTCTATTCTTGTAGACAGTGTTGGGCCTCCAAGAGCAGAGGTTTGTAGAACAGCAGCAAGTTTCCCTTAAGTGGATCACCCAAGGTTTATCGAACTCAAGGAGGAAGAGGTCAAAGATATCCCTCTCATGCAACCACTGCAACCACAAAGCAAGAAGTCTCTTGTGTCCCCAACACACCTAATAGGTGCACTAGTTCGGCGAAGAGATAGTGAAATACAGGTGGTATGAATAAATATGAGCAGTAGTAACGGCGCCAGAAAAGTGCTTGCTGGCGTGTGGTTGATGGTGGTAATATTGCAGGAGGGAAGCATTGATTGCTATATTTGTGCTAGAGCTTTGGTTTTGAAAACATAAAGAGAGCATAAAAGTAAAATTTTGAGAGGTGTTTGTTGTTGTCAACGAATGGTAGTGGGCACTCTAACTACCTCATCAACCAGACTTTCAAGAGCGGCTCCCATGAAGGACGTTATCTCTACCGAGCAAGGTAGATCATCCCTCTTCTCTTTTGTTTACACATGTACTTTAGTTTAGTTTTCTTTATTTATGGATGACACTCCTCCCAACCTTTTGCTTACACAAGCCATGGCTAACCGAGTCCTCGGGTGCCTTCCAACATTCACATACCATGGAGGAGTGTCTATTTGCAAAATTAAGTTGCTTACCGATGAATCAGAGCAAAACATGTGAAGAGAATTATTAATGAAAGTTAATTAATTGGGGCTGGGAACCCCATTGCCAGCTCTTTTTGCAAAATTATTGGATAAGCGGATGTGCCACTAGTCCATTGTGAAAGTCTGTCAAAAGTAAATGGCAAGATCGAAAGATAAAACACCACATACTTTCTCATGAGCTATAAAACATTGACACAAATAAGAGGTGATAAATTTTGAATTATTTAAAGGTAGCACTCAAGCAATTTACTTTGGAATGGCGGAGAAATACCATGTAGTAGGTAGATATGGTGGACACAAATGGCATAGTGGTTGGCTCAAGGATTTTGGATGCATGAGAAGTATTCCCTCTCGATACAAGGCTTAGGCTAGCAAGGTTTATTTGAAACAAACAGAAGGATGAACCAGTGCAGCAAAACTCACATAAAAGACATATTGTAAACATTATAAGACTCTACACCGTCTTCCTTGTTGTTCAAACACTTTACTAGAAATTATCTAGACCTTAGAGAGGCCAATTATGCAAACCAAATTTTAGCAAGCTCTATGTATTTCTTCATTAATAGGTGCAAAGTATATGATGCAAGAGCTTAAACATGAGCACAACAATTGCCAAGTATCAAATTATTCAAGACATTCTACCAATTACTACATGTAGCATTTTCCGTTTCCAACCATATAACAATTAACGAAGCAGTTTCAACCTTTGCCATGAACATTAAAAGCTAAGAACACATGTGTTCATATGAACCAGCGGAGCGTGTCTCTCTCCCACACAAGCATTTATTCAAACAAAAACAAAGACAAAAACAAACAGACGCTCCAAGTAAAGTACATAAGATGTGACCGAATAAAAATATAGTTTCAAGAGAAGAAACCTGATAAGTTGTCGATGAAGAAGGGGATGCCTTGGGAATCCCCAAGCTTAGATGCTTGAGTCTTCTTGAAATATCCAGGGATGAACCACGGGGGCATCCCCAAGCTTAGAGCTTTCACTCTTCTTGATCATAGTATATCATCCTCCTCTCTTGACCCTTGAAAACTTCCTCCACACCAAACTCAAAGCAAACTCATTAGAGGGTTAGTGCATAATCAAAAACTCACATGTTCAGAGGTGACACAATCATTCTTAACACTTATGGACATTGCTCAAAGCTACTGGAAGTTAATGGAACAAAGAAATCCATCCAACATAGCAAAAGAAGCAATGCGAAATAAAAGGCAGAATCTGTCAAAACAGAACGAGTCCAGTAAAGACGAATTTTAAAATGGCACCAGACTTGCTCACATGAAAATGCTCAAATTGAATGAAAGTTGCGTACATATCTGAGGATCACTCACGTAAATTGACATAATTTTCTGAGTTACCTACAGAGAATTAGGCCCAGATTCGTGAAAGCAAGAAATCTGTTTCTGCGCAATAATCCAAATCTAGTATGAACCTTACTATCAAAGACTTTACTTGGCACAACAATGCAACAAAACTAAGATAAGGAGAGGTTGCTACAGTAGTAACAACTTCCAAGACTCAAATACAAAATAAAAATACTGTAGCAAAATAAACACATGGGTTATCTCCCAAGAAGTGCTTTCTTTATAGCCATTAAGATGGGCTCAGCAGTTTTAATGATGCACTCGCAAGAAATAGTAGTTGAAACAAAAGAGAGCATCAAGAGGCAAATTCAAAACAAATTTAAGTCTAACATGCTTCCTATGCATAGGAGTTTTGTAAATAAACAAGTTCATGAAGAAAAAGTAACAAGCATAGGAAGATAGAACAAGTGTAGCTTCAAAAATTTCAGCACATAGAGAGGTGTTTTAGTAACATGAAAATTTCTACAACCATATTTTCCTCTCTCATAATAACTTTCAGTAGCAACATGAGCAAACTCAACAATATAACTATCACATAAAGCATTCTTATCATGAGTCTCATGCATAAAATTATTACTCTCCACATAGGCATAATCAATTTTATTAGTTGTAGTGGGAGCAAATTCAACAAAGTAGCTATCATTATTATTCTCATCAAGTGTAGGAGGCATAGTATTATCATCATAAATATTACTCCCCATAGTAGGCGCCACCAAAAGACCACTATCATTATAATCATCATAAATAGGAGGCAAAGTATCATCAAAGTAAATTTTCTCCTCAATGCTTGGGGGACTAAAAAGATCATGCTCATCAAAGCCAGCTTCCCCAAGCTTAGAATTTTCCATATCATTAGCAACAATGGTGTTCAAAGCGTTCATACTAATATGTTCCATAGGTTTTTTAATTTTCGCATCAAACCATCCATGTCTTAAATCAGGAAATAGAATAAGAAGCTCATTGTTGTCCATTATGCCAAACTAGTGTAAACAAGAAACAAAAAGATGCAATTGCAGGATCTAAAGGAAATAGCTTCGAGTACTTACAACGGCGAAAATAGCTTAGTAGCCGAGATCCGGAGTGTGAGTACCTTTTACCTTTCCTCCCGGCAACGGCGCCGTAGAAAATAGCTTGATGTCTACGGGTGCTTCTATTCTTGTAGACGGTGTTGGGCCTCCAAGAGCAGAGGTTTGTAGAACAGCAGCAAGTTTCCCTTAAGTGGATCACCCAAGGTTTATCGAACTCAGGGAGGAAGAGGTCAAAGATATCCCTCTCATGCAACTCTGCAACCACAAAGCAATAAGTCTCTTGTGTCCCCAACACACCTAATAGGTGCACTAGTTCGGCGAAGAGATAGTGAAATACAGGTGGTATGAATAAATATGAGCAGTAGTAACGGCGCCAGAAAAGTGCTTTGCCGGCGTGTGGTTGATGGTGGTAATATTGTAGGAAGTACGAGATGCGAGTAAAACGAGTAAACAAGCGACGGTAGCGATATTTAGGAACAAGGCCTAGGGATCATACTTTCACTAGTGGACACTCTCAACATTGATCACATAACAGAATAAATAGATAGATGCTAGACTCTACACTCTCTTGTTGGATGATGAACACCACTAAGCGTGTAGGATTACACGAACCCTCAATGCCGGAGTTAACAAGCTCCACAATATTCGATGTTCATATTTAAATAACCTTAGAGTGCATGACAGATCAACATAACCAAACCAAGTACTAACATAGCATGCACACTCGTCACCTTCACACTACGAAAGGAGGAATAGATCACATCAATACTATCATAGCAATAGTTAACTTCATAATCTACAAGAGATCACAATCATAGCCTACGCCAAGTACTACACGATGCACACACTTGTCACCATTACACCGTGCGGGAGGAATAAACTACTTTAATAACATCACTAGAGTAGCACACGAGATATATTGTGATACAAAACACATTGCAATCATAAAGGGATATAAATAAGCACTTCACTATGCCATTCATAACAGCGAATAAGTATTCGTGAAATATAGCCTAAGAGACCCACACGGTGCACACACTCGTCACCTTTACACACGTGGGACAAGGAGTCTCCGGAGATCACATAAGTAAAATCCACTTGACTAGCACAATGACATCTAGATTACAAGCATCATCATATGAATCTCAATCATGTAGGGCAGCTCATGAGATTATTGTATTGAAGCACATAGGAGAGAGATTAACCACATAGCTACCGGTACAGCCCCGAGCCTCGATGGAGAACTACTCCCTCCTCATGGGAGACAGCAGCGTTGATGAAGATGGCGGTGGTGTCGATGGAGGAGCCTTCCGGGGCACTTCCCCGTCCGGCGGCGTGCCGGAACAGAGACTCCTGTCCCCCAGATCTTGGCTTCGCGATGGCGGCGGCTCTGGAAGGTTTTCTCTGGTTTCGTCGAACGTCTCGTGGTTTTTAGGTCAGGGACCTTTATATAGGCGAAGAGGCGGAGTCCGGGAGGCGACGAGGCGGTGACACACTAGGGGGGCGCCCCCCCTTAGGCCGCGCCGCCCTGTCATCTGGGGGCCCAGTGGCCCCCCTCTGGCCTCTCTCGGGTGTTCTGGAAGCTTCGTGGAAAAATAGGATGCTGGGCGTTGATTTCGTCCGATTCCGAGAATATTTCCTTACTAGGATTTCGGAACCAAAAACAACGTAAAACAACAACCGACCCTTCGGCATCTCGTCAATAGGTTAGTTCGGAAAACGCATAATAATGACATAAAGTATGCATAAAACATGTAGATATCATCAATAATGTGGCATGGAACATAAGAAATTATCGATACGTCGGAGACGTATCAGCGGCGGTCTCCGGCTAAATTGCGGCGGCGGAGTGGACAATGTGGAGCAGAGAGATGTCGAGGAGGGTCAGGAGGGAGAGGGGAGTGCGAGGGTGTGAAGAACTTGTCCAGGGGCATGCCCCTTTTATAGGGTTGAGAGGTGGCCGTGAGGTGCGGGCAAGGTCGACGATGGCGACGGCGTTCTGAGGCGCGAAAGGGCAAGATAGGGAGCGCAGGAGGTAGGCGACGTCTAGGCGGTTCTCAACTTGTAGCTGGCGCAGGGAAAGGAGGAGGGGACGGCTCGAGTTGCTTCCGCGTCTGCGGCGGGTACTGGCGGCAAGGGTTTGATCATGGCGACGACGACGGGTCCTCCGCGAGCTACTGAGTGTGTCTAGGAGGGTACTGGTGGTGCGGTGATGGCGCGTGCAAGAGGAGAAAGCGAGGGGAGGACGAGGCTGACGGGGCGAAGGCGTGCACTGGCGCGTCCAGTGACTTGTCTGGGCGCGCTCTGGCGTGTCCTGGGCGTACTGGGCGTGCCTGGGCGCGAGGCGTTCTGGCCAATGTGGTGCGTTTCTTCGGCCAGGGAGGGTACCAGCGTGCATGGTCAAGTGCAGGCTACCTAGTTGACATGGTGAGAGAGATAGGAGAGGACCAGGGAGAATGAGTGCATGTGTGTGAGCATGGGGTACGGCATGGTAAGATTTTTGCCATCTCCTCACTTTAATCAGCACAAGCAAGGACATGCACTGATGCAGGGGATGCAGGAGAGCCAAATGATCACAAACCAAAAGTGGTTTAGCCCAAAGACCAGTGGACAAAGAGATGTATTACAATTCCAGAATTGTGCCTGCAAGGTGTTCGACGAAATGGCCGCAAGAGAATTTTGTTTGAATTTTGGAAATCTTTTTGGTGGATCTCATTCATATATTCAGAGAGGTAGAATGGTGGTGGTGGTGGTCAATTTGGTGATGGTTTGCAAGTTTTCAAAATGGGGGTTGATCTTCTCTTTGATTCAAAGTCTCATCTTGTCTCTTCTATTCTGATCAACCTAGGCAGAGTCAACACTGGTGGTCAACAGCAAAGTGGTTCATCTTGACATGGTCTTGGATGAGGTGGAGAGAGTTGGTCAAGGTTGGTTTAAGAAAAGTCAAAACCAGGGGTGCAAAGTGGTGAAGATGTTATAAAATGGTCACATGACCATTATCATATGTAAGTTGGAATTTGCATTTTTTCTTTGATTTGATTCTGATTTCTTTGATTCAAAAGGGTGTGTTATTGATATATAAGTGTTTTACAAACAATGGCACAAGCCATGGTGGCCTTGGTTGAAGATTTGCAAAATTAGCTAAAGTGTATGTGAGTGAAAATGAAATTTTCTCACTATTTGATTTCTCTCCATTTGATTTGATTTTTCTTGACTCCAAAGTGATTCTTATTAGTTTAGGAACATTTCCAAACCATTGAAACCATTCCAAAAGGTCTAGCTCAAAGATTTACAAAAATGGCCATAACACATAAGAGGTGATATGTCAATTTTCACTAATCTTGTAATTTATTCCCCTTGCTTTACTTGGGCATGGATTAGGGTCCATTTAGGGTTAGATTAGGTTTAGATATGGTTTCACACCATTTGGTCAAGGTATAAATGCATAGGACAAGAATTGGGTATTATAGCTATGTGTCACATATGCCTCTATGCATATGTTGCATTTGATTTTTAATTTGACTTGGCTTGACCCAATTGAGATTGTTGAGTGTTGAAATGGTATAGAGGAGTGATCCAACCATTCACAACAAGTCTTAGGGTCAAGATCCTCAATTTCACAAATTTGCTATTTGCTCTCATATGCCTCTATGGCATTTTTAGTTTCTTTTTATTTTCTTTGATTTCTACTTGGATTTGGTTTGATAAGTACTAGGTAAGGTGTATGAAGGTTTTCCAAACCTCTAATCAAAGTAGAAAGGCCTAGGGTAAAGATTTACAAAAATAGCCATAGGCACATATGCCCTTTTTCTTATTTAATTTCCTTTATTTTATTTTAACTTGGATGGTGAAAAGAGGGGTGAGGTTTAGGGTTTAAGATCATTTCAAAGTACTTTAACAAGCAATCATGGCAATAGCACCAGAATTAAGCAAGATCACTATGTATCAAACTAAAGATAGTAAAAGTTTTTGTTGGTTCCAAAATTTGGAAAAAGGGAAATTCATTTTCTTTGTTTTGAAATTTTTGGGATGTTACACGTAGATCGGAAGAGACTGACCTAAAACCACACAATCGAACACGAGAGACGACCGGATCTCGGGAGATCCGCCGGACACACAACTCCACACGCCCTCCGCCGACGCTAGATGCACCACCGGAGCGAGGATAGGACGGGGAGGACCTTATTCTGACTTCAGGAAGTAGCCGCGCCTCACCATCCTGAAGAAGACACCGAGAACAACCTAAATGAAGAACTGAAACCTTCCCGCCGGCGAGAGGCTGCGGTCCGCCACACCTCCAAGGCCCCAAGGCCACCGGAGGCGGAGCGGACCGGCAGCGTCGCCGACGAGAGGGACGAAACCCTAGATGGGTTTTACGCCGCCACCTGATCGCCTGTGTCTTTCCCCCTGTTACATTAGCTTTCAACTTGAATTAAACAAGTTTCAACAAAACCTCATGCAACTTTCGACCGAAACTAACAGACAAATCTCACACAATAAAACATCATGAAACCTACAGTGGTAAAATGCATGCCACGGGAGTTTTCATGTTCTAATATGCACAGGGGACAAGGCCACCAAACCGTTCCCTTGTGCCACTCACCAGTCACCAGTCAATCCCTTTACACTGAACCGCGGAATTGATCAATTCCAAATCCAAAATCCGAAGCAAACACCACTCAAATTAAAACGACCACACCTATATGTCCACAAAACCACGTGCTTACCGCGTTAGGCTTTTCTGATCGGTGTCTACTAACGTCACCTTCGAAAGCTAAACCCACGGTGTTAGGGCATCTCCAACCGGGCGACCCATCCCGCGCCCGCGCGTCCGGATGGGTCCAGCCGGACAAAAACCCGGCCCAGCGCGCGGACCCATCCCTAAAACGGATGCCCGCGGCGTCCGGAACGACGCAAACCCGGCCCAAATCTTGGCCGGGTTTTGCGTGGCCGCGACGCGAAAGGCTGGTCGCTCGCGTCCGCCCGTTGTCCGCCCCTGGCCCGCGTGTCATAGGCATAAATAATATTTTTCATTAAATAGAACTCATTACAAATTTTTTTTAGCTACTACTTCTATCCTAAATACGTACGGGGCCGGCGGCCTCGCCGGCGACTCCTCGCCGGCTCGCCGTCGGGGCCGTGGATTTCACTCGACGCGGGCGGCTCTGCACGCGTGAGGATTCCACTCCGCGCTTCCTACGGGCTGGGTGGCGCGTCGGCGGCGGCGCGGGCGTCGGCGGCGGTGCGGGCGGCGGCGCGGGCCTCGGCAGCTTGGACGGAGGGCATCATCCTCCTCCTTTCCGCCCGCGCAGCTCGGGCGCGCTCGCGCTCCGCCTCTCGCGGCGGAACCATCCGCTTCCCGCATAGCTCAAGCTCTCCGCAGGGCGGCGCGTTCCACGGCGGTGCGCGCCTCCGGGCGGACGCGGCCGGCGGCCCGGGCCTCGTGGTTGTCCCGCCGCCGGCGCATGCGCTCTTGCCGGCCGCGCTCCGCCGACGCAGCATCCTCCCGGGCGCGCCGCTCGGGCGACGGCATCTGGATGAGGTGACGGGCTGCTCGTGCCAGCCCTCCGCGGCCGCTTCCCCCATCTCCGCGTCACCGGCCTTCTTTGCCACCGCCTCGGCAGCGACGCGGAGCGCCTCGTCGTCGGCGACCCACCGCGAGTCCGCGCGCTCCTCCTCGTCCGTCCGCGGGAACCTGGCCGGGCGGCGAGGGAGAGCTTGGCCCATGTGGCTCGAAGGGTGCGCGGCATGGCGCCGGAGAAGGTGGAGGGGAAGAGAACGGTGATGCGGTCTGGGTGAGACCGCCGCCGTCTTTTATAGCCGGCGGTCTGGCGGGAAACTTGGGCGCGAGCGCGCGCCAATGGCGGTTTCGCGCGCGCGGGAACCTTGGTGCGCGCGGGATCTTTCCGCGCGTTCCACCGCCCACCATGGCTGTCCCGTCGAGGCCTCGCCATGGCGCAGCCGCCGCGCAACGAAGACGAACCACGTGGCGTCTCTTTGGGTCGCCGCGTTGGGCGCCGCGTGCGACCCAAACGGACACGCGGACGCGGCGCGCTGTCCGCGTGTCCGGGCGGCCACGCAAACGGCCCAAAACGGACGACCCAGCGCGTCCGTTTGGGTCGCCCGGTTGGAGATGCCCTTACCTTCATTTTTGACTCCAGCAGCATGTCTGGCTTAGTCCAAGCAGAAGTAACCTGGACTTTTCTGAAGAACGATCGCCGCACGTTAATCTTTAAAAATTATTTTTGCTGCTGGTCAAATAGAGCGCCAAATGGAGCTGCAATGTTATTATCTTCGCACGAAATTGTGTGAGTACAGCTCATGTCAGTTTTGCGTCTGCGCATGCAGGCCAAAGAGATCGTATGGATGCATGTTGCAATCAGCAGTTGTATACTAAAGAAAGTCAAACGAACGGTGTTGAGCAGCATGCAGCAAGAATCGCGAAGGATTTGAACAAGATCGTGCTCGGCATAAATCAGGGCACGACGTGCATATTCAATCACAAAATCACTGTTTAGCATGTTAGTTCTGGCATCTGAGATTGCAACTCGCATGGGAATATTCTGATCAATGCATCTGTAGTTTCAGATTTCAGATGCCAGCCTAGGTGCTGGACTTTCAGGTTCCAGACGCCCAACTACATCATTTCTTAAGCCGCCCAGCCATTCTCTGTTCTACTATTTGGTTTTTGGCCCAAATGGTCTGGGTATTTTAAACGTGATACCGAGTGGAGACGCTCTCCTAGGATACAGATTTGAAAATTTCAGCTTTCGATATCATCATCAGATTTCCCTGTGCATTAACAATTCCAGCTACCAGCCTCCCTGGAGGAATGCTGTCTTAGCTAAAACACGGCGTTTGGTGTTCCACGCAAGAACGCGAGCAAAAGTCGTAATCCTGCTTAAACAAACAACTGGTTGTGCGTGCCAGTTATGTTGCTACCTGAGGTGCGTAATCGATGTGATGTTATCTTAATCCAGCGAGAGAACAACGGCGAGTTGCTTTCAGAAAAGCGAAAGCTCCAGACATGAACGTTGCAAGCTTCCTGTGCAGGGTGCAAACGGTTTGAAACTGAAGCGGTCCCCAGCTACCCAACGTACACTTATCCGCCAAAGATCTTTCGAATTTGAATGGAACGAGGATGGAACCATCCATATATTTCGTGTTTAATATTGTACATCTGAGGAGTATCCAATGTATCTTCTTGCAAGTTGCAAACAGTATTCATCATATGGACATGACAGTACTGGTTCTAGCCATAACTGAAAACCCTTTGGCAGAGAATTAACTAGTTCCACCGTACTGCAAGAGGCTCAGAGAACAGCTTCATAATCAGAAATGAGGCATATGGTCTGAAGAACAGCCGAGGTGAAAGAGTAGCCAAGTCAATAAATTTCACATGGTATATTCTGTATATTACAAAAACTAAACATGAAAAATTCTCACAATTACACCAACATTGGTGTAAACAAGACTACTCTTTCACCAGAAAGGGAAGGAACCTACGGCTATGTTGCGATCCTGCAACACCAGCACCCTGGCCTCTCTTGAGATCTACTAGTAATTCACCAGAAACAAAAAGGTTTCCTCTTACAAATGGCGTCCACTGAACCATTTGAAAGAATCAAAGAATGGGAGGTGGCACCAAGATCATTGCTGCAGCAATAGGAAGGCCGAAGATGCAGCCAGGAGCAATACCAAGGCAAGGGAGCTGCTGAGACGTGTACTGGATCCGCTTTTGATCGGAAACCTCTGTGGCATGGCACACTCCTCGCCGTTGAAGAAGACCTTTGTCGGGAACCCTTCTCCGGCGATGACATCGAGCGAAGGAGTGAGCTTCTTGTCGAACGAGAGGACCGATTGCTGCTTCCCCGGCACGAGATAGTCCGTCCCGCTCATGTTGGTCTGCTTCACAAGGTAGTTGAGCCCCTCGAGGCCCTGCATGAACACGGTGTCGTTGCCCACCGCCGTGGCGTTGAACGAGTATGCCTTCTCGAACCCGTCGTACGCCTTGTCCATGACCATGGCGGCGAACCAGTTGGCCATGTCGACGTCCCCCCAGTTGAACAGCGTCACCCGGGCGCTCCATCCTTTGCTGAAGTCTGAGGATACATGCCAGTTGATGCTGACGCCGCAGTAGTCGCCGCAGGGGATCGGCCGAGGAGCGTTGTAGTGCTTCAGCTCGGCCCAGGCCTGGGCTTTCAGTGTGCGGTTGTCGAACGGCACGAGCAGGGCTTCTGGTGGCAGGATCATGGACTGAGCAGTGGTGCTGCAGGTAGGACCGCGCCGGTTGGCCGGACAGCCGCAGGCGCAGGTGTTGCAGGGGATCACCGAGTCGTTGTAGAACGCGGAGAAGGTGACGCAGCACTTGGGCTTGGCGTCCTTGGGCTTGGTGATGTTGCAGACCACCTGCCACGTCGCGACGGCGAGGGTGGTGGAGTCGAGCCCGCTGGGGTCGGGGAAGCCGGTGGGGCTGACGGGCATCGGCTGGCCGCAGGTGTAGTCCGGGTTGAGCGAGGAGCCGCCGGCGATCTTGAAATTGGCCGGCGGGAAGAGCTTGGTCCTGTTGGTGTCGGGCGGCATCTTGAAGACCTGGATCTGGAATGCGGATTTGGACTGGGCGGCGTCCATGGACTTGGGCAGGATGGTGCCGTTCCTGCAGCAGTGTTCGATCCTGCCCATCTGGGTGTCGTTGTAGCGGGAGAGCGGCAGGTCGATGATGACGGGCTTCTTCTGGCAGTTGAGGACCTGCGAGAAGTCGGTGCTCTGGTAGTACTGCCCCGCGGCGCCGTAGACGCAGTCGCTGGCGTCCTTCTTTGTGGTGTATGCGCCCTTGATGGAGTAGATGAACTCGCCCCGGCGCCACTCCCAGGAGAGGCGCCAGTTGTCGAGGCGGCCGAGCTTGGCGTTGTTTTCCATGGTGACGAGCGCGAGGTAGCTGGTCGGGTAGGCCTGGATGACGTCGTAGGTGATGACGAGGTCGCCGGTGCCGCGCGGGAGGAAGGCCTTGGTGGGGTCGGTGGGGTTGGGGGAGGGGGCGGTGGCGTTGGCCAGGGCTTTTGGGGTGAGGAGGCAGCAGGTGGAGAGGACGGTGGCGGTGATGTTGGTGGCCGGCGGGCAGGCGTAGTCCGGGTCGTCGAGGGAGAGCGCGGTGGGGAGCGTGACGGGGACTTTCCCGATGGGCCCGGCGAAGAGCGTGCCGAGCAGGCCGACTGAGGCCTGGATCTGCGAGATGTCCCCGGCGGTGGCGATGGGTGTGAGGAGGTCGGTTTGCGGGTAGCCGGAGAAGGAGGTGGCGTTGCCGGCGTCGGCGGTGGTGTTGTAGGGCAGCTCGGCCCCGGCCGTGAGCACGGCGCCGTCGACGCCGACGAGGATCTCGTCGTGGGCGAAGGTGACGAGCATCGCCCAGGACCTGAGCGGGCGCGTGCCGCCGTTGACGACGGAGAAGTTGGCCTTGAAGGAGTAGGGCTGCTTGGTCTGGTCGGGGACGAAGGGGCGGATCTTGGTCCGGCTCTGCAGGTTGTAGTTGAGCTGGATGCCGTTGCAGCCCGGGTCCGGCGCGGGCGCCTCCGCCGCCGTCGCCGGCGGCTGCCTCGGCGTGGGGGTCTGCGCCGTCGCGAGGCCCGCGGCGAGCAGGATTGCCCCGAGGAGCAGGGTAATGGAGCTGGTCATGGCCGGATCGAGCGAGAGGGGGAGGCGAGGAAGTGTCGATTTGGTTGGGGGAGCGAGGGGAGGGAGTAAGATGAAGCGATTGGAAAGCGCGTGGCGATTTCGTGGCGGGGCACAAGCACAGCTGGGGAAGACGAAGACGAAGGGGGAGGTGGGTTTGAACTGGCGGGGCGCCGTGTCGTTGTTTTATTTTTTCTCAGGCAGGGGAGGAAAAAGTGGACATGGTTTTAGTTTGAACAAAGGGGAGTGGAAAGCGACGACGGCCGGAAGGGGGAGACGAGGTCGAGGAGAGGGAGGAGCGTGTCTCGATGATTGATTGGCTGGCTGCGACGCGCAGCGGCGGCCGGAGGCTGTTGACAACGGTAGGGTTTGCTTGGGGTTTGCGTGGCTGCCCGTCCGATAGTACCGTGTGTGGGAATGGACGGCTCAGGATGGTGGGTTGTTGTCGCCTAGTTTTGTGGGCCCGCGCATGTGCCGAGGTACTGTAACGTTTTTTATGGCAAGGTTGGGGGGACGTGGCATGTGCCTCCTGTGAAGTCTGGGACTGGGAAAGCGCACACGAGATTTTGGCAATCAGGATTGCACAACGCTTCAAACAAGGAAATTGGAAAATTAGGGAAGAAATTATTTACTTGACGCGAGCAACTTTTTGCAAAAAAAACCTTGCTGAATTTCCGACACGACTGTAACTCCTCCCACCGCTCATCTCTCGTCTTCCTCTCCGCTCCGCAGGGTCGCGCTCTCGTGTCGCTCCGCTGCCCCACCACCCCCTTCCCGCTCCCCGCCCCCCGCCCCAAGCCGCATTCTTGCTCACTCCTGATGCGCTGCCACCGCCTTGCTCCCCCGATGCCTTGCTCCCCGCGATGATGCCGGTAGCAAAGAAATTGCCGCTGGGAAAGCTTCGATTTTTCCCGTCGAAGACATCGCCGTCGCCGTGCTTCCCCCATGCCGTCTCTGCTAGACCTGCTAGAACGAGTTCAGCTCGAAGCCCTTCTCACCATTCCCTGCTCTTGACCAGACACTCCCCCGCTCATCCCTCCTCCCCTCCGAACTGACCCCAAATCAACGCCATGGCCTGCTGCCACGCCACCGTCTGCAGATCCTGCAGCAAGGCCATGGCGTCCTATCTCTACGGCACGGGCTACCGCCACACCACCATCTGCGGCTCCTGCGGTAAGGCCGTGGCACACGCCCTGCTCCGCCTCGGTCACCAATTCCTTTTGACGCCTCCTAATCGACGGTGGAGGCGCCGACGACGAAGCAAGCAGCCGGCCGCCCCACCCACGGTCGCAGTACGCCTATACTCAGCTAACTGTCTTTGTTTCAGTCGCAGCCCTCTGTTCCTCCTTTACCTCGTAATTATTGGCAGACAGAGTAATTCATGTGTGAATGGTGCTGAAGTTGTATTTACCGTGATTTAGTAATTCCTCCTTTTCCTCATCTGGGTACTGTGCTACTGGATACATATACTGTCACAAGTTGAGTTTATTTTTGGATAAAGATGTGGTTCCAGATTAACCAACCATCTACATAGTTGTTGAATGCAAGAAACCTTCCCTAAGTAAGGTTTGAGACAGTATTTCCTTCATAAGCAAGTGCTTCGACTACCAATGGATACATCAATTTGTTTGTCTCTTGTAGTTTTGCACTGATGCTGATAATAGCTTGCTAGCAAAGATGTCATGAATTGCAAAGAGTGAAATTCCAGATGACTGAGTAGATAGATAAGCACAAAGCTCTATAAACACCAAGATCCTCCTACTCCATCTTGACTTGGGCTTGGGCATGGTATAAGTAGAGAGCCACCAATTCAGACTAATGATAGGACACCAATTCAGAATATAATGGTAAGATATTAGGAGACCGATTCAGAATATAATGGCCACCATTCCTTGGGCGTGGTGTAAGTAGAAGTCCCTGCTTTCTTTGTACAGAATATAATGAACACATAGGACAATGTTAGGACACCAATTCAGACCACATATATACAATTGCTTAATGTCATATATACACTTGACACAATTACATAGGTTGACTCCACTCTTGAATCTCATGCTAGGATGGCTTCGGGTATTTCTACATCTTCGGCTTCGGGTATTTGTACATCTTCCTCCTCCTCGTGTGGACTAAAGTTAAGATCCAAATAAATCACCATTTGTGGAGCCAAGTTGAGATCGAGGTCCATCTCCTCTTGTCGTACCTGCACTAAAAGGAACAAAAAAAAGCATTAATGCATCAAAAGGAACAAAAATTATCAGTAATGCATCATAGATGATCTCTTATTTATTTCATTGGTTTATCTTAATGCTTCATATGAATGTGCAAGTGTGTGTTCCTTGGTTTCTCTACTGACAAAGGAACAATGCATATTTTCAGCTTCAGAGTTGGAGCTGGAGGGGAAGATGCAAGTAATGGGAAATCGCAGTTGGCGATCGACAAATAGAAGCTAAGCCCGATACCTCGACAGTTGATACTCGGTGCTTTGGGGTTCCATTCCATCAAATATTTTAGTCGGTTTTCAAGTTCTTTGTATATGACCGGATATACGTGAAAGCATGCTCAACAACAAGGTAGAGCTGCAAATATCTCTTCAAAGAATACTTATGTCCTTACGAAGAAGGTAGAGCTGCAAATATCTCTACAAAAATATTTCTGTATATGACCAGATATACAGAAAGCATGCTCAACAACAAGTTTCTTTAACACACTGAAGCCATCCATTTGATGTGCAATTATCGACCATTCGAGACTTTGAACCCACTCTCAGAAGATATCTGCATGATTCCTCTTAAGAAACTGAAGAGTTTGTCTTCTGGATTTACTTTGATGACAGTTGCATTTTTGGTGTAGAATTTATCAAGGTTATCACTATGAAAACAACAGATACTATTTCAGAAAACCTGTATGTTCAGCAGAGCAACACCTTTGATGATCATGGAGTGTATACTTGGATTATTGAAGGCTTCACCACACCTCAGCCAAATATAAAATTAGGGAAGAAATTATTGATTACGTGACAAATATAAAATTCTAATACGGAGTACTATATTAGTCAATTTCCAAGTAAGTTTAATTAGTGAAACCAACATTACAGATGCACTAGTATACTTGACCATACTACTTAACCATACATATCAAACTAAGCAAATGCAATCATATCTGAACATGTAACGAACTAGCAGTGCAAGATAAGAGTGAAAAAGCACATACATAGCGACCGAGAAGGTCGCACCAACAGCAGCAGCAATACCATGGTCATCATTGATGTCGCTCATGGTGTAGTCGGATTTGTCGAGGAAGCAGTCAAACCAACGAAAAAGAAAACAAACAGCAGCAGGCAGTCGCACTGAGACACTCCCGAAAAACCTTATCGCCTGCCTCCCAGTGCAGCATCTCAACGGACGGGATTTCACAGGCCTGCTCTCCCGGACGGCCGAGCACGTGGTTAGTGGGATGGGGAAGACTAGAGAACAACAAAAGGAACTTCTCGAGAGAGACAGAGAAGAGAGCCACGCTCCAGATCTATTCTGTCTCTTGTATAGCCTAGGAGGAGAGCCGACCGACTGCGTTACCACACGTAGGAAGCCAGGGACATGCGGCGAGCATGCACACGCATATGCATGTAACTAACTCAGCTGGTGCAAACAAAAAAATTAGGCTTCCGCAAAAGGGGTTTCGAACTCGAACTCGAGTTATGAAGCGCAATGCGTGGCGAGGCGTGCGACGGAGGAGGAGGAGGGGGAGTGCTCGAGGGCTCCTTCCCTTCTCACTCACTTGGGAAGACTAGAAAAACAGCTCTTATAAACCACTCCAACTACCTTCGAACTAGCAATGTGGGACTAAACTTTGTTCCCAAGGTTGTCCCAAGCTGCCAACATGATGGGCCTTGAGATTTCAGGAATTGTTGGCTATATGGGCTGCCTTACTAGGTTGCAACCCATCTACATCCAAAAATCCCCCACCAGAACTCAGAGTCACATCAGATGGCACATTAGTTCCAGTCGTTGTTTAATACCTGCACTTCAGTGGAGACAACAGTTCAACTTCCATTAAGGCAAGGAGCTACGCTTGACTACAACTAAACAATGGACTAAGCCTTTATTTGTCAGCTTTATGCAGCAAGTTTCACTCAATGTCGGCACGTACTAGCCTACCATAGCCTTCATGAGCTTACTAGAGATTCAGCCAAATATCCCACACTGTGACTAGTAGTGTCACTCATATAGGTGTGTTCTTCGAAGATCACCCTGTAGGACAGCGTCTTTGCTCATCAAGAGCCACACATAACACATTAAGATATTGTCAACCTGCCTTACAGTAGCTATGAGAGATTTTGCATCTGTAGCGGAGTGGGAGTATAAAAAATTCTCTCAACTCAGTTGCTTCGGTTTGTTTTCCTAGGTCCTAATTCACGGGATCTCCGATCACATAGGTTGGGTTACCCTCTTGGCAACTCATGTGAGTCTCATACCCATCTCCCTTGATGCAAGGTCTATCATATTTCTTGATGGTCGTTTTGTGAAAGGATCTGCCAGATTCTTAGCTGTTTTGACATAATCCAATGTTATCACTTCGGAGTTTTTCAGTTTATGACAGACTTCAATATTCTCTTGATATGTTTGGAAATTTTCATATTATTATCCTTAGAGCTGTTCACTTTGACAATCACAGTTTGGTTATCACAGTTCATGTGGATAGCCGATATTGGTTTTTCAACAATAAGCAAGTTTGTCAAGAGCTCACGAAGCCATTCTGCTTCGACAGTAGATGTATCCAATGTTCTGAGTTTTGTTTCCATAGTTGATCTCGTTAAGATGGTCACCTTGCAAGACTTACAGGAAACAACTCCACCACCAAGAGCAAAAACATATCCACTTGTGGCCTTCATCTCATCGATCAGCATCTAAAATCCAATCGGAATCACTATACCCTTCAAGTCCTCTGGGATATCCGGTATAATGAATTCCATAGCTCATGGATGGTTACCTTTAGATAGCGCATGATAAAGGGTTGCACGATCTTCTGAGTAAGCACGGTGGATGGTGATGAACACGCGATGAACACAGAGGAGATAACACGATGATGAAGTGGATGATAACTTGTATGACGCAACGAGTCTCTCGATTGGTCCCTGTCGCCAATGCAACAGCTCTCAACCCTGCAAGATATTCGCAACTCCACACACTTGCGCACGTAGCCGCCGACCATGAAGCACTAAGTTGCAACCGCCGATGCGAATTGGTGTAGAGATGGAACAGCAGATCACACAAGACTTTCAGTAGGAAAACACCAGATCGATGTGAATTGGTGTAGAGATTCAATAGAGTTGCAAAGCAATCAACTATGAACTAGGGTTTATCTTAAACGTGGTCTAAACCTAATTTGGGGGCGTCCTAGGCACTTATATAGGGGTTCAGGATTACCAGAAGTCAAGAAAATACATTAAAAACCGACCCAGATCGGGATCTGGTCGAGACTGACTCGGACACAGCCGGCCTGGGGGCCGGTCGACCAGGCCAGGGACCGGGCAGGCCGGTTCGAACCGGGCCTAGCATCGGGTGGTAACCGGAGTAGGGGTCTAGAGCCCCTGGATGGTGCCCGGTGTGCACCGGTCCAGGGTCCGATCAGCGTCGGGCTCACTCGACGGGGCGTCCGGTCGGACCGGACGTGAGACCGGGCCGTCCAGCGTGGCGTCCGGTCAGACCGGGCGTGGCGCCGGCCTGGACGTCGTCTTCCTCCCTCGCGCATGCCTCCCTCTCCTCCCTCGCGCGTCCTTGGGATGTCTTCTTGTCCAGCTTCACGTCCAGCTGCTCCCCTTCTCCTCGTGCGATGCTTGCTCCATCTTCGTACGTGATCATACATAAGTAAAAGGACTTTGGCAGTATAAAGTTCTCGTCGATCAAAGTATCACTTAGGAACAAGTTCACCTGTTGTTTGAGTAGCTTCAGACGAGCTCTTGTCATAGGTCCAATCCTAACTTCATTGGACTTGAGATTCACAGCAGTATCATGTTCATCTTGTAATGACGGAGGTAGTAGTTCGGTTGGGATGTCCTCATCATCGCATCACTCTCGAGAGAGCATGACAATGATCATCTCCCGGGTTGGACACAAACCGGCTAAGTTTCCTCACAGCAAACGAGATATCAGGCCTCGTAGCACAAGCTAAATACATGAGTGAACTAATGATTTGAGAGTATCTCAATTGATCTCTAGTTTCCTTTTCATTCATTCGAAGCAAGACACTAGGATCATAAGGTGTGGGGGAAGATTTTCAATCAGCATAGCCAAATCTTCTCAACACCTTCTCAACGTAATGAGATTGCACAAGTGTAATTCCATTATTCCCATTTCTCAATAACTTGATGTTTAATATAACATCAGCTTCTCCAAGATCTTTCATCTCTAAACACTGAGACAAGAAGGTTTTGACCTCCTCAATTACTTTGAGACTTGTCCCAAAAAATTAGTATGTCATCCACATACAAACATAGGATAACTCCCTCACCCCCACCATGGCGGTAGTAAACACATTTGTCAGCTTCATTAGCAACAAAGCCCATAGATGTCAAAGTTCTTTCAAACTTCTCATGCCATTGTTTGGGCACTTGTTTGAGACCATACAAAGATTGTCGTAGCCTACACACTAGGGATGGCACCCGCATGGTATGGGTACGGGTAGAGCCATCCCATACCCGTACCCGTCGCCTTCAATCTTACACATCACCTGTTGTTGTGGGTATACTTCATGGGTGTACCATCGACAGTGCCTAGATCCGGCAAGCCCAGGTGGCCCATAGACGGTGATGGTGGCGTATGGCCCATCGGGCGGCCCAGTTGCTGCAGATCAAGATGGATGAAGTCTAGCCCAGGAACAAGGAGGCGGATCCACCGACCAACTTTGGAAGTCGGATATGGCCTGGCCCATCAGGGGTAGCCGGATCCGGTACGGCGTATAAGGGAAGGCGGATCCTTGACGTACACGGCAAGATAGCATACCGTAGTTAGGCAACTTGTATTCCGGTTAGGACTCTCCTTGTAAACCCTAGATCCGTGCGCCTTCATAAGCCGGATCCTGGGAGCCCTAGAGGCACAACCACAACTCATTGTAACAACGAGAAAGCGCCCAGATAATTCCAGACAAGCAGCAGTAGGCCCCGTCATCGTGCAGGTGTTCCAAAGCTGGGTAAATCGCGTACCACCGTCCCGAGGACTCTCCGCCCAATGGCCCCTACTTCTTCTTCCCTCCATGAGGATCCCTCCTCTGGAGTACCGTCGAATAGGCAACGACTGTTGGTGCCCACCGTGGGGCCAGCGGCGTCTGGAGGCCGGAATCGGGAGGGTTCCACCGTGGGAAGCTACGACGAATCCATCGCTGTGGGGCATGTTCTTTACGCCGGGAACTTTCCGATCGTCCCTCAGGACGACTACTGGATTCCGGCTAAGACCGACCCCATCAAGCTCTCCATCGTCCCAATCGGCGACATTCACATCTTCATCGGCGAGACCGTCGATTCCGACGGAAACGCCCTGGTAAGTCACGCTGACGCGACCGCCGCTGAGCAGGACGCAGTCGCGAAGATTCGATCTGAGAAGCAGGAACTTCCTAAGGAAGATTCCGCCTTAGATATGGAACTTTCAAAATCCACCCAATCTGCCCCTAAGCAGGAAACTATGGTGGAAGACCGATGCAGATCCGCCTGGGTCTCCCAGGTGTTAGAGAAGCAAAGGTGCCACTTTGTGCACTTCCTCTCACATACCGCAGGAACCGTCCCTCCTCCGGATGGAGCCGGACCCATGCAGGTTGAGGCTACCGGAGACAGCGATACTCCGGATCAACAAGAGGTTGCTGGAGACAACAACGGTCCGGATCAGCAAGAGGAAGCCGGAGATAAAGAAGAATCGATCCTTGGAAACTTAAGTCCAATCTCTGACGATGCTTCCACTATGGACACAAAAGAGTACAACCACGCCATGAAAGAGTTGGAGGAAAAGGAGAAAGCTGAAGCAGAATCCGCCCCGCCTAAACAAGTCCTCGCAACCATAACTGGGCTGGAGCAAGGAACTGATGAAGAAATAACTCCGACAGACCTCGGACTCCCATGCACGTCCAATTCTGAGACTCCGCCTTCGCGTCGTTATCGCGTCGTGCAGGATTCCGGAGAAGGACGCATCCTTGAAAACGGGGAAAATCTGTCCGCAGAAGAGCTCGTCGAGCAAGCAGGCATAGGTGCTATCGCACACTCGGAAATCCTCAACAAGCCAATAACTCCGGACGATGCCGCAGATCCGGAAGCTCTAGAGGCCACAAGGATGGAAATGCTGTGTACTGCCAGGAGAATTGCTAACACCGCAATGGCAATGTTGGAGGAAAGACGAGGGGCAGAAGAAGTGATGTAGAACTTCCTCAAAAGTGAGCGCGAAGCTGCAGAATGCTTGGCAGAGGCCAAAGCACTCCGCCGAAAGTGGGAAGGCATCATAGACGATGTCGGAGCGGAAGCAGACAGGATCCACCGGGAAGCCATTGGCCCCCGGAAGATTAATTTTGCAACCCCCACCTATCAACAGCCGCTCGCAACTCCAAAGGATAACACGAAGAAGGCTGCGGAACTTTTGGCCAAGAAAGATGAGGAAATCGACATCAACCACCTCCGCACACTCGTAGCTTCAGCAGTGAAGCAGCAGAGTAAGGTAGACACTTCGCGCAGGTTGGAATCCAACCCGGAATTGTGTGTATCCACCGCGCAAAAGGACGCCTCCGGAAGGCAGCATCGTGACGATTAATCACGCACTGGATCCATGGAGCGCAGAAGGAGAACCAGAGAACAGCCAAATCCAATCCCCGTACCCTCGAAAACACCTCCGTCGGACCCGAAGAATGGAAATGATCCGATGTACACTGGCAGGGACAAGTACCGGAACCCGTCACCTCCACCCTGGACCCCGCGTCCTCCCCCGCCACCTCGCCGCCGAAGTCCAGTCGGAAACACCAGACCCCATGGGCCTGGTGGAACCAACATCTGCGACAATGTGGTACCTCAGAGGAATCGGAACACGGAGCGCATGCCGAAGCCTCGTCGGAGCCGGAAGGAAGAACGCGAGCCTGAGCCCCGCAGAAGCCGGAACGACGGTGGCGACCGCCATCACAGAGAAGGTAGCCACCGAAGCCGGAGTCAGCAGCAAGAAGGGCGCGGAGAATCTGAAGGTGGAAGCAAAAGGTCCCACCGGCCCCCTCGCAGATCTCCCTCCCCACCACCTAGTGGAGGAGGTGGAGGCGGAGGCCGGAGATCTCGCTCTCGTTCAAAATCCCCCCGCAACGGCCCGCGTGACGCAAGGGAACGTCTCAACGAATACAAATCTAAATACATTGGCCCAAAATGCTTTGGCAGGATGATCCGGGAGGAGCCAACGCCAAGAGGCTTGTACCTTAAGCTACTAGGAAATCTGAAGCACTACGATGGCAGCGAAAGGCCCGATACCTGGATCGAGGACTACTTCAATGCAGCCAGCTTCGCCGGAGGGAACAAAAAAATAGCCTGCCGTATGCTCTAGCTGTACCTTATCGGTCCAGCCCGTACCTGGCTCAATGACCTCCCGGAGAACTCCATCTTTTGTTGGTTCGATCTGAAGATCGCCTTCGAGAAGAACTTCAGAGGCACCGACAAGAGACCTGCCACAACAAGCGACCTGCAGGCATGTATCCAGAAAAAAGGCGAGACTTCACGGAATTTTCTCAACCGATGGTTGGCAACCAGAAACGAGTGTGATAACGTGGACAATCGCACAACTATGCACGCTTTCATAGGTGGTATGCAGAGGGGAGGACTGCTCCGGCACAAGCTTACTTGCCTGATCAACGAGAACAATCTGACTTTGGACGACATGATCGGCATAGCAAGTACTCACACCTCCGCTGACGACGACGCATGTGGAGAACTTTCAGCTACAACCATACCCCTGCACCAACAAAAGAAGAACTGTGATAATGGCGGCAGTAGCAACTACAATAAGCGGAAAAATCCCCCCGACGACCAGAAGAGCGGTGGATCCGACATGGTTGCCATGACGTTCCGACGCGGAGGTCAAGGAGGCGGAAGAGGCCGCGGCCGTGGTGGCGGAGCCGGCAGGGGCCATCAGTGTGCTGACGAGGTCATCGTTGCTGGAACCCATGCTCCCCAAACCTACGAAGAATACAGGGATATGCCATGCTTAGCCCATATTGATCCGGCTACTGGCAAGTCCTCCCACACCAATCGCAACTGCAAGTGGGTCAATGACCTTAAAACTGACCCGGAATCAAGATTCATGCGCGCCCGGAAGCACCGCCCTCACTGCAAAGGAGGCAAGAGAAAGAACAAGGAAAAGGACAAGGACAGTTCCGAGGCGATGGATGAGGATGACGCTTCGCCGGATCCCAAAGAGCCTTCCGCAGCTAACAAATCCAACCCCTTCGTAAAAAGAGTGCTGGCGCATACCACACCTTACTCGAAACCCCAACGGTTCGGGCTAAGAAATCGGCCCTCTGGATCCTAAACGCCACAGTTCCAGCTGTGCCGCAGTACGTCAAGTGGTCGGAAAAACCCTGCACGTTTGACAGGGCGGATCACCCGACCATCATCCCAAAAGAGTGCTACGCCCTGGTTGTGAGTCCCCGCATAGACGGGTATGACTTCTCCAAGTGCCTTATGGATGGCGGAGCTAGCCTGAACATCATGTACCTAGAGACTCTAGAGATGATGAACCTTACCAAGGAGCAGCTTAAGCATAGCACCACTGAGATTCATGGCGTGGTTCCGGGTAAAAAGGTGAACTCCCTGGGCAACATCAAACTTCCCGTAGCCTTCGTTGATGTTAACAATTTCCGCGAAGAGATGATCACGTTTGAAGTTGTGCCTTTCAAGAGCTCCTACCACGTAATCTTCAGTAGGCCCACCTACCACAAGTTTCACCCAAGGGCATGCTACATCTACAATAAGCTCAAGATTCCGGGTCCTAACGGTATGATCACCGTATCCGGAGACTACAAGAAAGCTCGAGACTGCGAGGAGGGCGAAGCCGCCTTTGCGGAATCTGTAATATCTGGAGAGGAGCTGCAAGGCTATAGCACCGCGATGGATCTGAATGAGATGCATACCACCAACAAGCAGATCTCCGAACAGAAGACTTCGTTCAAGGCCGCGATAGACACCAAGAAGGTCGACCTCAAGGTAGGCGACAGTTCCAAGCAGGTGTCTGTCGGAGCTGATATGGACCCCAAATAGGAAGACGCGCTCGTCGAGTTCCTCCGAACTAACATGGATGTCTTCGCATGGCAACCGTCTGACATGTCCGGAGTACCAAGGGAACTCGCCGAGCACTACCTCAACATAAATCCGGGTGCAAAACCGGTGAAGCAAGCTATGCGACGCTTTGGTGATAAGAAGCGTCGTGCCATAGGGATGGAATTAGCAAAGTTACTAGAGGCAGGTTTTGTACTAGAAGTTATCCATACTGAGTGGGTCGCAAACCCCGTCCTTGTACCCAAAAATAATTCTGAAATACTAAGAATGTGCATCGATTACTCCGACTTGAATAAGCATTGTCCAAAGGATCTGTTCCCCTTTCCGCGCATTGACCAAGTCATTGATTCGACGGCACGGGCGGAACTTCTGTGTTTTCTTGACGCATATTCCGGGTATCACCAGATCCGGATGAAGAAGTCCGACCAAAAGGTGACCTCGTTCATTACACCTTTTGGCACATACTGCTACGTCATCATGCCCTTTGGTTTGAAAAATGCAGGTGCCACTTACCAATGTACGATGCAGCGGTGCCTGAAGGATCAAATTGGCCGGAACGTGCACGCTTACGTCGATGACATCGCGGTCATGACCCGGAAAGGATCCGACTTGATCAGCGATCTACAGGAAACCTTCGAGAATCTCCGACGATACAAGATGATGTTGAATCCGCTGAAGTGCGTCTTTGGCGTACCAGCCGGAAAACTCCTTGGCTTCATTGTGTCGCACAGAGGCATTGAAGTGAATCCGGAAAAAATCAAGGCTATCCTGAACATCAAAAGGCCAACTTGTCTCAAAGATGTGCAGGGATTAACTGGCTGCGTTGTTGCAATCAGTAGATTTGTTAGCCGTCTTGGCGAGAAGGCGTTACCCTTATACAAGCTGCTAAAGAAAACAGATAAATTTGTCTGGGATGACGCAGCAGATGCAACACTTCAGGGGTTGAAAGACATACTCTCTTCCCCACCTATCTTGGCAGCTCCGGCTGAGTCAGAGCCCATGCTTCTCTACCTGGCAGCCTCCAACAAAGTCATCAGTATCGTTGTCGTGGTGGAGCGAAAGGAAGAAGGCTATGAGTATGGAGTCCAAAGACCGGTTTACTACATAAGCGAGGTCCTGACGGAATCCAAGCAAAGATACCCTCACTTTCAGAAGCTAGTCTACGGAGTATTCCTAGGCAAACTGGAAGCTGAGACACTACTTCCAGGAGCATCCTATGACAGTTGTGAGCAAAGCTCCACTGTCAACCATCATCAACAACTCCGACGCAACAGGGCGTGTAGCAAAGTGGGGCATTGAACTTTCTGCCTTCGACATCAACTACCAAGCCAGAACCGCGATCAAATCTCAAGTATTGGCAGATTTCTTCGCTGATTGGACTGAAGCGCCGGAGGGCACACCTATGCCGGAACCTGAACCTTGGATCATGCACTTTGACGGATCCAAGCAACACCAAGGCTCGGGGGCTGGAGTTACCCTGAAGTCACCAACCGGAGAAGAACTGTAGTACGTTCTGCAGATTCACTTCGAAACTACAAACAACATGGCGGAATATGAGGCTCTACTACACGGACTACGCATCGCTAAGGAAATTGGGATCAAGCATATCATCTGTTGCGGAGATTCCGACCTGGTGGCACAACAAGTAGCCGGAACCTAGAACGCCAGAAACTCCATTATGGCGGCTTACAGAGACGAAGTTGACGAGATCGCCAAGTGCTTCCTCGGATATGAAGTCAAGTACGTCGGGAGATATGACAACACAGCGGCAGATATGTTGTCCAAGCTCGGATCCGGCCGGAAACCCATTCCGCCTGGAATTTTCCTTGAGCGTCTACGAACACCCTCCGTGAAGGGCGCTAACCCGGAAAACCCAGATGTGACGGTGTCTCCGGCTAAGGAGGTGATGGTAATCACTCCGGCTTGGACCCGACCTTTCCTGGATTACCTCATCGACCAGAAGAAGTTGCCAAAGGACGAAGTCCTCGCACGACAGGTCATCGAGCGAGTGATACGTCTCCGACGTATCGATAATTTCTTATGTTCCATGCCACATTATTGATGATATCTACATGTTTTATACATACTTTATGTCATATTTATGCATTTTCCGGAACTAACCTATTGACGAGATGCCGAAGGGCCAGTTCCTGTTTTCTGCTGTTTTTGGTTCCAGAAATCCTAGTAAGGAAATATTCTCGGAATCGGACGAAATCAACGCCCAGCATCCTATTTTTCGCGGGAGCTTCCAGAACACCCGAGAACCGTCAGAGAGGGGCCACAGGGGGCCCACACATGGTGGCGGCGCGGCCCAGGAGGGGGGCGCGCCGCCCTAGTGTCCGGTGGCCCTGCACTCCCTCCGACCTTGCCCTTCCGCCTATTTAAAGCCTCCGTCGCGAAAACCCCGACACGTTCGACGAAACCGGAGAAAACCTTCCGGAGCCGCCGCCATCGCGAAGCCAAGATCCGGGGGACAGGAGTCTCCGTTCCGGCACGCCGCCGGGACGGGGAAGTGCCCCCGAAGGCTCCTCCATCGACACCACCGCCATCTTCATCAACGCCGTTGTCTCCCATGAGGAGGGAGTAGTTCTCCATCGAGGCTCGGGGCTGTACCGGTAGCTATGTGGTTAATCTCTCTCTTATGTGCTTCAATACAATAATCTCATGAGCTGCCTTACATGATTGAGATTCATATGATGATGCTTGTAATCTAGATGTCATTATGCTAGTCAAGTGGGTTTTACTTATGTGATCTCCTGAGACTCCTTGTCCCACGTGTGTAAAGGTGACAGTGTGTGCACCGTGTGGGTCTCTTAGGCTATATTTCACAGAATACTTATTCACTGGTTATGAATGGCATAGTGAAGTGCTTATTTATATCTCTTTATAATTGCAATGTGTTTTGTATCACAATTTATCCGTGTGCTACTCTAGTGATGTTATTAAAGTAGTTTATTCCTCCTTCACTGGTGTAATGGTGACAAGTGTGTGCATCGTGTAGTACTTGGCGTAGGCTATGATTGTGATCTCTTGTAGATTATGAAGTTAACTATTGCTATGATGGTATTGATGTGATCTATGCCTCCTTTCGTAGCGTGAAGGTGACAGATGTGCATGCTATGTTAGTACTTGGTTTGGTTATGTTGATCCGTCATGCACTCTAAGGTTATTTAAACATGAACATCGAATATTGTGGAGCTTGTTAACTCCGGCATTGAGGGTTCGTGTAATCCTACACAGTTAGTGGTGTTCATCATCCAACAAGGGAGTGTAGAGTCTAGAATTTATTTATCTATTCTGTTATGTGATCAATGTTGAGAGTGTCCACTAGTGAAAGTATGATCCCTAGGCCTTGTTCCTAAATACTGCTATCGCTGCTTGTTTACTGTTTTACTGCATCTCTACTGTCCGCAATATTACCACCATCAACCACACGCCACCAAGCACTTTTCTGGCGCCGTTACTACTGCTCATATATATTCATACCACCTGTATTTCACTATCTCTTCGCCGAACTAGTTGTAATATCCCAGGTATTGGGGTTACAAAAATAGAGGAAACAGATGTGTGCATTGCATTCATGCATAGAAAATCTGGGGAATTTTCGCGCTTTAAAGTAAAACAGTCACAGTAACTGAAGTTTCACTTGAACTTGGTGGAATTGAAGTAGCTCATCAAGTCAAGTGCTATAAACCTCAATGTGACTTTGTTAAAACCTTGTTTTGGGTAGAGATGATTTGATATAAGGGGATTGATCAAATGGAACTAATAATCAACACAACCACACTTTACTCAATGATCAATTGCTTGATCTTATAAAAGATTACAACATGGTATTCCTTGCCATAACATATGAATATCCATTTATTTAGAAATCAAGTAACAATAAATGAAGAAACTATTCTTCACTTATCTTTTCCATGTCCTAAGACTAATCTATGATCCTACCATGAAACCTCATGGTGTTCATTCCACTTTCACATTGGAGTTATAACAAGGAGATCCACTCAAGAAATATATATCCTTCTCTATTCCATACTGTTATACATCAAACCTAGAGGGGTGAGAGTTCTATTATAATTATTAAAGAAGCAATAACAAAACTTGAGTTAAACCTTGGATATACATCCAAGTATTCAAATCATCATCTTCAAGACAACCATAGAGAGAGATAACCATTAATGTTAAACATAGATCTTGATGATCACATCAACCTCTAAGGAGCCTAATATTAGGTTAGCATTGAAGTCCTTCCCAAATGAGAGAGACCATCCATACTAATCCTAGTTCTATCTATTCAAATATCCAAATGGTTAAACCATGAGTTCTTGAGGGAACTTTAAGTAAATATCTCAGGCATTTTCCTGGATATAAAACTATTGAAACAACCATGACCATGACCATCCTAGAAAGTAAAATAGAAGTGATATATCCTAGTTGATCAAGACAATGCTTGATCATGGAAGTGAGAAACCATTCCATTAGAAATAATTTAGGAAGCCAAACCTTGATCATTATAAATTAAGTGATGATCATAAACCCTAAGAACTTGAGGTAAAGATATCAAGAACAAGTTGATCATGTCTAACCATGATCATGCTCTTGAAGTATGTGAGGATAAGTTAAACCCTACTAGAATAAGTAGATTTCATTCCCACATGAAATTATAGGAGGATAACTAGTAAGCAACCCTAGGTTTATATCTTATCTTTTACTTGTGAACCATTTGGTGATCATAAGTAGAATCCTACCATACCTATATTTCATAAAATAAAGAACCAAGAAAACCTTAGAGTAAAACCCCATACTTAATATGGTGAGAAACCATCCATCCATATGACCAAAGTTAACTATAAAAAGAACCATACCACTTTAATTACTTAAATAATGGATTAGGATAATAGTAGAAGTCCATTGGAATCAGATAAAACCAATTCTCAAGTCCTTAGAAATTGAAGGAGCACATGAACTATTAAGCAAGTAACCATTTTATCATGGTTAGGGGAGATTAACCCTAGCACATGCAATATGGTGTCATTTCATCTCACAAATCTAGAATTAAACCTCAACCCTAGTTTATGTATCACTATGGTGATCATAATACAAACCAGGCCATAGATGAGATTCAAACCAATTGCCATTAGGTGAATCTCATTAGGACCTTAGAAATTGCTCACAAACTATATCTTAGGTTTCAATTATGAACCTAAGATTAACCTTGTGCTATATTTTATAATTAAAACCCATAAGTGGTGATCAACCACCTATCATAATAACCAAGACCAAACCCTGATTAGAGTAACATCTACTCTAAGTTCTTCAAGGTGTTAACAAATCTAATCCTAGTACCACCTTTGAAATATGGTTATAATCAAATCTACAAAACTTTAACAAGCAAGTGCTCACATAAAATTATGTACAAGTGACAACATTACCAAATAAGAGGTCAAATCCTTAGACACATTTTAGTACATGAAATCATGCCATTAAAGCCACCTTATTATTTGCAATTCAAGTAATAAATATTACCATGAAATTGTTTCTTGCAAAGTAATACCAAATAAAACCTACATATCACCAAGTGAGAAAAATATCATTGGAAAATAATTTGAATACTTTCAAAATGATATTCAAATTCATGTCCATAGGAATATGTAAATCCAAATAACCATAGTAAATAAGGAACCAATGCTTTAGTACATATTAAATTCATTAATACACAACAATAATCTTTAAGTGCCTGGAATGAATATTACTTGAATTCAATCAATCAAATTTACAAAATATGGTTGAATTCAAAACAGTATTTAAATCAATGAAATAGAAAACAGAAAATAAATAAACAGAAAATAAGAGAGAAAAGAGGCTTACTTGCCAGGCCACCGCACCACAGGCCACCAGAAGCCCACCTTCTCAGCCCAGCACGGACCAACCAGCCCACCATACCCCTTTGGCAGAAAAATAAAACGGAGGAACTCGTCCTCATCTTCTTCACGTCTGGAGGCCAGCGAGACGCCGTGGCCAGCTTCTCCCTCGCGCTGGCGCCTTCTCCTCGACCGAAGCCATGACGAGGCACGCGCCCACGCGTCGTATGAAAGGCCTGGATGAAACCCTAGCTCCGTTTCTCTCTCTCTCTGCTCCAATTCCGCCCAATCCCGAAACCCTAGTCGACCGGCCGTCGACCATCGCCGCCGTTCGGAGCATCCCCTGGAACCGCCGTTGGTTCCATCGTCACCGCCACCCTCGACTTGCTCTACCTGCAAGAGGAATCGAGTTGAGGCGAGCCGTAGCTTCGCCGTCAACCTCATCTTCCCCAACGCCGGCACCGACGATTCCCGGCGAACCAGACCTCCCCTTGCTACGCCGTCAAGCCCTGCGTGCTCCTGGTGAGCCACTGATTCCCCTCGCATGCGAATCTCGCTCGATTACGTTCCGTAGCACGCCTCGCAACGTTGGCCCGTAAGCTCTGCCGCTCGGCCTCGCCGCCGGCCGAGCTCCGGTGACCATTTGGCGGCGGCGCCACCACCACTAGGATCGCCTCGGCGTCCTCTTTCCAACGAGCACACACACGCCCCCGCGGGAACGCCGAATCGCCGGTGTCCACCACCACTGGCCGCCGGTGAGGTACCAGGCTGCCACATCGACGCCACGGTGGCCCTGACGTGGACTCTGGCCCACTGGTCAGTGTCCTCGTGGGTAGAAAACCCGGGTAGGTTTAGTCATTTCAGGTTTTAATTTCAAATTCATTAAATACTGCAACTATGCAAATTCATATAAAATTCAATATAGCTCAGAAAAAATAAATGATACATCAAAATTCATAGAAAAGTAAACTCTATCCAATAAAAATATAATATGAAATTTTTATTTTTAATAAAAATTTAATTATTTTAAAATTAATAATTAAGTCTTTTCTTTAATTCAAAATGCAATTAAAATTCAGTAATTAAGAAAAGTGTCCAAATTAAATAAAAAAACAGTAAATAAACAAAGAAAAGATTAACACTTATTTTTATTTATTTATTATTTTGTTAAATCATTATTGAGAAATTAAACCCTAATTAATAATTACCCTAATTAGTAAATTATTTAAAAATAATAAAAAAACCAAATTGAATATTAATTTTATTTCAAAGTTATTAATAACTTCAACTTTAACATGAAGTTATTAATCATAGAATTAAATTGTAAATAGCAAACCCTAAATTTCACATGGAATGATATTATAACCCTATCATTTCATGTGACTCCTAAAACCCTAAATTAATTAGGAACCCTAGTTCCATTATTACATGTGAACCCTAAATTGCTTCTAACCTAAACCCTAGGTTAGAACATGTGATCATGGTACCTTCTTTCAAATCATAGAACCCTAGTAGCAATTAAATACTTGTCTTATCCACATATAATGTAGAAGACCTACCCTAATAAGATGGGTATCCCATGTGTTCATCTGCATCAGATCTAGATGATCAAATAGGGTTAACCAAGTGTAAACCCTATTTCCTATCCTTAGAGACAACAACCCTATTTATCCCTATTTAGCATCACCCCATGGTGATGAACCCTAATAGCAATCATGCCAATATTGTGCATCAGATTCCATACACACTAAACCCTACTAATAATACATACTTGTGCACTATCCTATTTAGGAACCAACTATTCTTTACCTAGTGGATCCAATAGTAAAACCTATACCACCTCAACCCTAATTGAAATACTTCTTATTTACTTAAGAAGTATGTTCTTCAAAAGTCATTCTTTTGAAGTAGATAAAGAATCTCATCAACCCTGCTTATAAGGACCTATAAACCCTAGCTAGCTATCACCCACAAGATGAACCACCATGATAACAACCATGTATAAATAATTGCTTAAGATGCTCATGCTTAAGTAAAACCAATCAAGCCTAGTTGCTGATGAATCCAACTATGTTGTGATCCATCTAATACTTACTCCAGAAACTAGTAGAAACCATAGTCAACCATAGAACCCCACCAACCTAATTATCATACTTGTTCATTATTAAAGAACATGTTCTTCAAAAGTTATTCTTTTGAAGAATATAACAAGCAATCATTAACCATGCCACAGAGTATTAAAACTGACAACTGTTCTTTACATATTAACATTATACCAACTATCATTTCTTGTGTGTGCTCAATTGATTACTATGCTTTATCATATAACTTGTACATGATACCAAGTAATCAAACCTTAATAAGAACCTTGTTTGTGAATCACCCTAAAAGTGCAACACACCCTGAATTAATCATCACAACTCACTAATCCTAAATCATCGGGGTTAAGTCACGCTTAGAGCGATTGCATCTCATACTTATGCATTATTGCATCCTTGGCAATCTTTTAAACATCGTCCTTACCGGACGATGATGCTATTTCAGAAGTTGGAGTTACTACGTATCGAAGACCTTGTCTGCATAATCTTGCAGTCAAGAAAGGCAAGTTCATCGCTTGCTCATGTCATTTGAGTATCTTTATCAAATTACTTGCAAAGTACTATGATTATCACTATTGCATAAAAACCAAAACCACTATTTTCATAACTATGAATATGACTATGTGGTTGGCAATGGAACCATGGATTGTGTTGATATGGTGGAGGTTCCATTGCAAGGGTTTATATCCATCTAGGATTAAACAACAAATGTCGTCCAGTGATTCTTGTGCTGTAATACCCGTGTTAACCATAAGATCCGGAGTGGGACGGAGTAGTCAAAAGTGTTTCCACCTCTCGTTCATCAACGGATGCGCTTTACCGTAGTACACTTGTAAACCAAGGGGGCAAGCTGGTGAGGCTGGGGAGTCCTAAGTCCTCACGGCATTGTCCGTAGTACACTTGTCGCCCGAAGGAGCAAGATGGTGAGGCTGGGGAGTCCTAAGTCCCCACGGTATTGCGGTCTATGATGGGTTGCATCTACCGGCGTAGGAGTGTATGGTAGAGCCCAGCATCGTCGTCGTGGTCGGGGTCCACCTCGAAATCTACGGGAATAATGGGACCGGCGTGGACCCGTGGTCGGGGCATGCAACAAAGGGTGGGTGTTCGAGGTAGCGGAGGAACATGATTGGCTAGACCTTATACCGGGCCTCACACCAAAGGAAGTGTGGACGAGCCTGCAACTCGGTTGGCACCAAGGTTAAGATCTCTTATGGGTAAAGCAACACACCTCTGCAGAGTGTAATGAATCGTGACCTGTCACTCCTCGTTCCGGGATATGGAACTGCGACACGCTGCCGGAAAGGAGCTCCATGAAGTTCTAGTAAACCGGTGAAGGCTGACGGACATAGTTCTTCTGAATAAAATCAACCTTTTGAAGAAATGGTTATGAAAACTTGCATTGGTATTAGACTTTCTGGTCTAATGCCGTAGCTAGTGCATTAAACACCTCTTTCCTATAATGAACTTGTTGAGTACGCTCGTACTCATCCCACTCTTAAATTCCCTGCTTAGATATGGAGGCATCGAAGGAGGATCTACAGTGCAACTCGAAGGCCGAGGAGTCAACAACTACTTCAAGAGACAGGACCCTGTCAGAGGAGTCAGCTACCACATCCAACAAGGATAAAACCTAGTTTAGCCATAGAAGGGAACTAGCATCCTAAACTTAGCTCCTTGATGCGTGTAGTTGACACGTCCGTTGGGAACCCCAAGAGGAAGGTGTGATGCGCACAGCGGAAAGTTTCCCTCAGTAAGAAACCAAGGTTTAATCGAACCAGTAGGAGTCAAGAAGCACGTTGAAGGTTGATGGCGGCGGGATGTAGTGCGGCGCAACACCAGAGATTCCGGCGCCAACGTGGAACCTGCACAACACAACCAAAGTACTTTGCCCCAACGAAACAGTGAGGTTGTCAATCTCACCTGGCTTGCTGTAACAAAGGATTAACCGTATTGTGTGGAAGATGATTGTTTGCGTAAAACAAGTAAAGAACAAGTATTGCAACAGATTTGTATTTCAAGTATAAAAGAATGGACCGGGGTCCACAGCTCACTAGAGGTGTCTCTCCCATAAGATAAAAGCATGTTGGGTGAACAAATTACGGTCGGGCAATTGACAAATAGAGAGGGCATAACAATGCACATACATGTCATGATAAATATAGTGAGATTTAATTGGGCATTACGACAAAGTACATAGACCGCTATCCAACATGCATCTATGCCTAAAAAGTCCACCTTCAGGTTATCATCCGAACCCCTTCCAGTATTAAGTTGCAAAACAACAGACAATTGCATTAAGTATGGTGCGTAATGTAATCAATAACTACATCCTTAGACATAGCATCAATGTTTTATCCCTAGTGGCAACAAGACATCCATAACCTTAGAGGTTTCGTCACTCCTCCGCATTCACAGAGACATGAACCCACTATCGAGCATAAATACTCCCTCTTGGAGTTAAGAGCGAAAACTTGGCCGAGCCTCTACTAATAACGGAGAGCATGCAAGATCTTAAACAACACATAGGTAATAACTTGATAATTAACATAACATAGTATTCTCTATCCATCGGATCCCGACAAACACAACATATAGTATTACGGATAGATGATCTTGATCATGTTAGGCAGCTCACAAGATCCAACAATGAAGCACAATGAGGAGAAGACAACCATCTAGCTACTTCTATGGACCCATAGTCCAGGGGTGAACTACTCACTCATCACTCCGGAGGCGACCATGGCGGTGAAGAGTCCTCCGGAGATGAATCCCTCTCCGGCGAGGTGCCGGAGGAGATCTCTAGAATCCCCCGAGATGGGATTGGCGGCGGCGGCGTCTCGCAAGGTTTTCCGTATCGTGGCTCTCGATGCGGGGGTTTCGCGACGGAGGCTATTTGTAGGCGGAAGGGCAGGTAAAGAGGCGGCACGAGGGGCCCGGACGACGAGGCCGGCGCGGCCGGGGCCCGGGCCGCGCCGCCCGGTGTCCGGCCACCTCGTGGCCCCACTTCGACTCTCCTTCGGTCTTCCGGAAGCTTCGTGGCAAAATAGGACCCCGGGCGTTGATTTCGTCCAATTCCGAGAATATTTCGTTACTAGGATTTCGAAACCAAAAACAGCAGAAAACAAAGAATCGGCTCTTCGGCATCTTGTTAATAGGTTAGTTCCGTAAAATGCACGAATATGACATAAAGTGTGCATAAAACATGTAGATATCATCAATAATGTGGCATGGAACATAAGAAATTATCGATACGTCGGAGACGTATCAGCATCCCCAAGCTTAGTTCTCGCTCGTCCCGAGCGAGTAAAACGATAACAAAGATAATTTCTGAAGTGACATGCCATCATAACCTTGATCATACTATTTGTAAACATATGTAATGAATGCAGCGATCAAAACAATGGTAATGATATGAGTGAACAAGTGAATCATAAAGCAAAGACTTTTCATGAATAGTACTTCAAGACAAGCATCAATAAGTCTTGCATAAGAGTTAACTCATAAAGCAATAAATCAAAGTAAAGGTGTTGAAGCAACACAAAGGAAGATTAAGTTTCAGCGGTTGCTTTCAACTTGTAACATGTATATCTCATGGATAATTGTCAACATAGAGTAATATAACAAATGCAATATGCAAGTATGTAGGAATCAATGCACAGTTCACACAAGCGTTTGCTTCTTGAGGTGGAGAGAGATAGGTGAACTGACTCAACATAAAAGTAAAAATAATGGTCCTTCAAAGAGGAAAGCATCGATTGCTATATTTGTGCTAGAGCTTTTATTTTGAAAACATCAAACAATTTTGTCAACGGTAGTAATAAAGCATATGAGTTATGTAAATTATATCTTACAAGTTGCAAGCCTCATGCATAGTATACTAATAGTGCCCGCACCTTGTCCTAATTAGCTTGGACTACCGGATCATCGCAATACACATGTTTTAACCAAGTGTCACAATGGGGCACCTCCATGCCGCCTATACAAAGGTCTAAGGAGAAAGCTCGCATTTTGGATTTCTCACTTTTGATTATTCTCAACTTAGACATCCGTACCGGGACAACATGGACAACAGATAATGGACTCCTCTTTAATGCATAAGCATGTGGCAACAATTATTATTCTCATATGAGATTGAGGATATATGTCCAAAACTGAAACTTCCACCATGAATCATGGCTTTAGTTAGCGGCCCAATGTTCTTCTCTAACAATATGTATGCTCCAACCATTAAGGTGGTAGATCTCTCTTACTTCGTACAAGACTGGACATGCATAGCAACTCACATGATATTCAACAAAGAATAGTTGATGGCGTCCCCAGAAGCATGGTTATCGCACAACAAGCAACTTAATAAGAGATAAAGTGCATAAGTACATATTCAATACCACAATAGTTTTTAAGCTATTTTTGTCCCATGAGCTATATATTGTAAAGGCTAATGATGGAATTTTAAAGGTAGCACTCAAGCAATTTACTTTGGAATGGCGGAGAAATACCATGTAGTAGGTAGGTATGGTGGACACAATTGGCATAGTGGTTGCTCAAGGATTTTGGATGCATGAGAAGTATTCCCTCTCGATACAAGGTTTAGGCTAGCAAGGTTATTTGAAACAAACACAAGGATGAACGGTGCAGCAAAACTCACATAAAAGACATATTGTAAACATTATAAGACTCTACACCGTCTTCCTTGTTGTTCAAAACTCAATACTAGATATTATCTAGACTTTAGAGAAACCAAATATGCAAACCAAATTTTAGCAAGCTCTATGTGTTTCTTCATTAATGGGTGCAAAGTATATGATGCAAGAGCTTAAACATGAGCACAACAATTGCCAAGTATCAAATTATTCAAAACATTTTAGAATTACTACATGTAGCATTTTCCAATTCCAACCATATAACAATTTAACGAAGAAGAAACTTCGCCATGAATACTATGAGTAAAGCCTAAGGACATATTTGTCCATATGCAACAGCGGAGCGTGTCTCTCTCCCATATAGTGAATGCTAGGATCCATTTTATTCAAACAAAAACAAAAACAAACCGACGCTCCAAGCAAAACACATAAGATGTGACGGAATAAAAATATAGTTTCAGGGGAGGAACCTGATAATGTTGTCGATGAAGAAGGGGATGCCTTGGGCATCCCCAAGCTTAGATGCTTGAGTCTTCTTAGAATATGCAGGGGTGAACCACCGGGGCATCCCCAAGCTTAGAGCTTTCACTCTCCTTGATCATATTGCATCATACTCCTCTCTTGATCCTTGAAAACTTCCTCCACACCAAACTCGAAACAACTCATTAGAGGGTTAGTGGACAATAAAAATTAACATGTTCAGAGGTGACACAATCATTCTTAACACTTCTGGACATTGCATAAAGCTATTGGATATTAATGGATCAAAGAAATTCATCCAACATAGCAAAAGAGGCAATGCGAAATAAAAGGCAGAATCTGTCAAAACAGAACAGTCCGTAAAGATGGATTTTATTGAGGCACCAGACTTGCTAAAATGAAAATGCCCAAATTGAATGAAAGTTGCGTACATATCTGAGGATCACTCACGTAAATTGGCTTAATTTTCTGAGTTACCTACAGAGAATTAGACCCACATTCGTGACAGCAAAGAAATCTGTTTCTGCAGTAATCCAAATCTAGTATTCACTTTACTATCAAAGACTTTACTTGGCACAACAAAACATAAAACTAAGATAAGGAGAGGTTTCTACAGTAGTAAAAAACTTCCAAGACTCAAATATAAAACAAAAATACTGTAGTAAAAACATGGGTTGTCTCCCATAAGCGCTTTTCTTTAACGCCTTTCGCCTAGGCGCGAAAGTGTATATCAAGTAACATCAAGAGACGAAGCATCAACATCATAATTTGTTCTAATAATAGAATCATAAGGTAACTTCATTCTCTTTCTAGGGAAGTGTTCCATACCTTTCTTGAGAGGAAATTGATATTTAATATTACCTTCCTTCATATCAATAGTAGCACCAACGGTTCGAAGAAAAGGTCTTCCCAATATAATGGGGCAAGATGCATTGCATTCAATATCCAGGACAACAAAATCAACGGGGACAAGGTTATTGTTAACCATAATATGAATATTATCAACTCTCCCCAAAGGTTTCTTTTTAGCATTATCAGCGAGATTAACATCCAAATAACAATTTTTCAATGGTGGCAAGTCAAACATATCATAGACTTTCTTAGGCATAACAGAAATACTTGCACCAAGATCACATAAAGCATTACAATCAAAATCATTGACCCTCATTTTAATGATGGGCTCCCAACCATCCTCTAGCTTTCTAGGAATAGAAGTTTCAAGTTTTAGTTTCTCTTCTCTAGCTTTTATGAGAGCATTTCTAATATGTTTTGTGAAAGCCAAGTTTACAGCGCTAGCATTGGGACTCTTAGCAAGTTTTTGTAAGAACTTTATAACTTCAGAGATGTGGCAATCATCAAAATCTAAATCATTATGAGCTACAGCAATGGGATCATCATCCCCAAGGTTGGAAAAAATTTCAGCAGTTTTATCACAAGCGGTTTCAGCAGTTTTAGCAGTTTCAGGTAATTTTGCGCGCTTTGCACTAGGAGTAGAAACATTGCCAACACCAATTATTTTATCATTGATAGTAGGAGGTGCAGCAACATGTGAATCATTAGCATTGCTAGTAGTGGTAATAGTCCAAACTTTAGCTACATTTTTCTCTTTAGCTAGTTTTTCATTTTCTTCTCTATCCCACCTAGCACGCGAGTTCAGCCATTAATCTTATATTCTCATTAATTCTAACTTGGATGGCATTTGCTATAGTAACAATTTTATTTTCAATATCCCTATTAGGCATAACTTTCGATTTCAAAAGATCAACATCAGAGGCAAGACTATCAACCTTAGAAGCGAGAATATCAATTTTATTGAGATTTTCCTCAACAGATCTGTTAAAGGCAGTTTGTGTACTAATAAATTCTTTAAGCATAGCTTCAAGTCCAGGGGGTATGTTCCTATTATTATTGTAAGACTTCTCATAAGAATTAGCATAACCGTTACCATTATTATAAGGATATGGCCTATAGTTATTACTAGAATTGTTCCGATAAGCATTGTTGTTGAAATTATTATTTTTAATGAAGTTTACATCAACATGTTCTTCTTGGGCAACCAATGAATCTAACAGAACATTATTAGGATCAACATTAGTCCTATCATTAACAAGCATAGACATAATAGCATCAATCTTATCATTCAAGGAAGAGGATTCTTCAAAGAATTTACCTTCTTACCTTGTGGAGCTCTTTCCGTGTGCCATTCAGAGTAATTAATCATCATATCATCAAGAAGCTTTGTAGCCGCCCCCAAGGTGATGGACATAAAGGTACCTCCAGCAGCTGAATCCAATAAATTTCGCGAAGAAAAATTTAGTCCTGCATAGAAGGTTTGGATGATCATCCAAGTAGTCGATCCATGGGTTGGGCAATTTTTAACCAAAGATTTCATTCTTTCCCAAGCTTGAGCAACATGTTCATTATCCAATTGTTTAAAATTCATTATGCTACTTCTCAAAGATATAATTTTAGCAGGGGGATAATATCTACCAATAAAAGCATCCTTGCATTTAGTCCAGGAATCAATACTATTCTTAGGCAGAGATAGCAACCAATCTTTAGCTCTTCCTCTTAATGAGAAAGGAAACAATTTCAATTTAATAATATCACCATCTACATCCTTATACTTTTGCATTTCACATAGTTCAACAAAATTATTAAGATGGGCAGCAAGCATCATCGGAACTAACACCGAGAAAATTGCTCTCGCATAACAAGATTCGAGTAAAGCGGGTTTAATTTCAAAGAATTCTGCTCGTAGTGGCAGGTGGAGCAATAGGTGTGCATAGGAAATCATTATTATTTGTGGTTGTGAAGTCACACAACTTAGTATTTTCAAGGGTGGCCATTTTAGCAGTAGTAAATAAAGCAAACTAGATAAAATAAATGCAAGTAACTAATTTTTTTGTGTTTTTGATATAGCAAAGAAGATAGTAAATAAAGTAAAGCTAGCAACTAATTTTTTTGTGTTTTGATATAATGCAGCAAATAAAGTAGTAAATAAAATAAAGCAAGACAAAAACAAAGTAAAAAGATTGGGAAGTGGAGACTCCCCTTGCAGCGTGTCTTGATCTCCCCGGCAACGGCGCCAGAAATTTGCTTGATGCGTGTACTTGACACGTCCGTTGGGAACCCCAAGAGGAAGGTGTGATGCGCACAGCGGCAAGTTTCCCTCAGTAAGAAACCAAGGTTTATCGAACCAGGAGGAGCCAAGAAGCACGTTGAAGGTTGATGGCGGCGGGATGTAGTGCGGCGCAACACCAGAGATTCCGGCGCCAACGTGGAACCTGCACAACACAACCAAAGTACTTTGCCCCAACGAAACGAGTGAGGTTGTCAATCTCACCGGCTTGCCGTAACAAAGGATTAACCATATTGTGTGGAAGATGATTGTTTGCGAGAAAACAAGTAAAGAACAAGTATTGCAAGCAGATTTGTATTTCGAGTATAAAAGAATGGACCGGGGTCCACAGTTCACTAGAGGTGTCTCTCCCATAAGATAAAAGCATGTTGGGTGAACAAATTACGATCGGGCAATTGACAAATAGAGAGGGCATAACAATGCACATACATGTTATGATAAATATAGTGAGATTTAATTGGGCATTACGACAAAGTACATAGACCGCTATCCAGACATGCATCTATGCCTAAAAAGTCCACCTTCGAGTTATCATCCGAACCCCTTCCGAGTATTAAGTTGCAAAACAACAGACAATTGCATTAAGTATGGTGCGTAATGTAATCAATAACTACATCCTTAGACATAGCATCAATGTTTTATCCCTAGTGGCAACAAGTACATCCATAACCTTAGAGGTTTTCGTCACTCCTCCAGATTCACAGAGACATGAACCCACTATCGAGCATAAATACTCCCTCTTGGAGTTAAGAGCGAAAACTTGGCCAGAGCCTCTACTAATAACGGAGAGCATGCAAGATCTTAAACAACACATAGGTAATAAATTGATAATTAACATAACATAGTATTCTCTATCCATCGGATCCCGACAAACACAACATATAGTATTACAGATAGATGATCTTGATCATGTTAGGCAGCTCACAAGATCCAACAATGAAGCACAATGAGGAGAAGACAACCATCTAGCTACTTCTATGGACCCATAGTCCAGGGGTGAACTACTCACTCATCACTCCGGAGGCGACCATGGCGGTGAAGAGTCCTCCGGGAGATGAATCCCCTCTCCGGCAGGGGTGCCGGAGGAGATCTCCGAATCCCCCGAGATGGGATTGGCGGCGGCGGCGTCTCGGTAAGGTTTTCCGTATCGTGGCTCTCGGTGCGGGGGTTTCGCGACGGAGGCTATTTGTAGGCGGAAGGGCAGGTAAAGAGGCGGCACGAGGGGCCCGGACGACAGGCCGGCGCGGCCGGGGCCTGGGCCGCGCCGCCCGGTGTCCGGCCACCTCGTGGCCCCACTTCGACTCTCCTTCGGTCTTCCGGAAGCTTCGTGGTAAAATAGGACCCCGGGCGTTGATTTCGTCCAATTCGAGAATATTTCGTTACTAGGATTTCTGAAACCAAAAACAGCGAGAAAACAGCAATCGGCTCTTCGGCATCTTGTTAATAGGTTAGTTCCAGAAAATGCACGAATATGACATAAAGTGTGCATAAAACATGTAGATATCATCAATAATGTGGCATGGAACATAAGAAATTATCGATACGTCGGAGACGTATCACTCCTACTTAGCTAGAATCTATTCTTAGCCTCTGTAGGTAGTTAAATACTCTGCAAATAGAGTTCGTGATAGGACTAGACTACGAGTCGTTCTTCTGGAGTTTATTTGCAGTTTTACCTCATTGTAAAGTAGGAGGCTGTGATGATCTTATGTAATGGAGTCAATGTTGTAATTCTATAGACATGCCTTGGACCCGCATATGTTTCTGTTGTACCACTCTGAGCGATATAATACTAGTTGAACGGTGTTTCATTGGTGTTATATCAGACTTGCATACTACACCATGCAGTGGTATGCCGGGTCACCACACTAGTGCACCTATTAGGTGTGTTGGGGACACAAGAGACTTCTTGCTTTGTGGTTGCAGGGTTGCATGAGAGGGATATCTTTGACCTCTTCCTCCCTGAGTTCGATAAATCTTGGGTGATCCACTTAAGGGAAACTTGCTGCTGTTCTACAAACCTCTGCTCTTGGAGGCCCAACACTGTCTACAAGAATAGAAGCACCCGTAGACATCAGCGAGCAAGATCCTACACAATAGTTGATGGACAACTCTGTAAACGAAGCGCACACGGGGTAATTCTAAAATGCGTCTCAAATCAAGATGACATTGAAATCCTCAGAGAGATCCATGCAGGTGATTGCGGGCATCACGCTGCTCCCAGGTCCCTCGTTGCAAAAGCTTTCCGGCAAGGTTTTTACTAGTTAACAACTAAAGAAGATGCTGAGAAGATAGTGAAAACCTGCCGAGGTTGCCAGTACTATGCTACTCAACCAAACGCTCCATCTCAAGAGCTCAAGACCATCCCTATCACTTGGCCGTTTGCGGTCTGGGGGCTCGATATGGTCGAAAAATTAAAGAAATCATCTCCTGGCGGTTTTGAGTACCTCTTGGTCTCTATTGACAAGTTCAGTAAGTGGATCGAGGCAAAGCTAGTGAGAAAAGCCGATAGTACTACGACACTAAAATTTGTTTGCAGCCTCGTTGTGAGATACGACATCCCACACAGCATAATCACAAACAATGGCACGAACTTTGCGCAGGGAGAACTAAAGAATTATTGCAATGACGTAGGGATCCGTCTTGACCTTGCATATGTGGCTCATCCACAATCCAATGGACAGGTCGAGCGAGCCAATGGCCTCATACTAGCCGGAGTCAAACCTCGCCTTGAAGAACCGTTGTGCCGTGCAGTGATGTCTACGCATGCTTCTATTCCTGTAGACAGTGATGTTGGGCCTCCAAGAGCAGAGGTTTGTAGAACAGCAGCAAGTTTCCCTTAAGTGAATCACCCAAGGTTTATCGAACTCAGGGAGGTAGAGATCAAAGATATTCCTCTCAAGCAATCCTGCAATTAAGATACAAGAAGTCTCTTGTGTCCCCAACACACCTAATACACTTGTCAGATGTATAGGTGCACTAGTTCGGCGAAGAGATAGTAAAACGCAGGTGGTATAGATGGTGGTAAACGGTAATTGCGATCTGAAATAAATATTGCAGGAAGTAAAGATGCAGTAAAACAGTAAATAAGCGATGTTTGCAGTATTTGGAAACAAGGCCTAGGGATCCTACTTTCACTAGTGGCCACTCTCAACATTGCATTCATAATTGAATATAAATATAAGCACTTCATCATACTACTCTCCCGTTGGATAAAGAACTCAAATTCATTGGGCAAGTGTGCAAAAGCACACCTCAAAGGCGTATTCCCAAGTACTAATAAACACCCCACACTGTCACCGTGAGCATTCATAGGAGGTACTAACACACCACAATTCATAAGGGAGTTACACACGGCGCACACACTGTCACCATTACACCGAGGTCACAGTAACTCCAAAGTTCACATAATAAAACACTTGAATAGCATATGACATCTAGATTGCAAAGCCTACGATCACATAGATGAACAAATAAGTGCTACTCTCAAACACTCTCTTGTTGGATAACAAACACCATTCATTGTGTAGGGCTACAAGAGCACACCTCAAGCCGGAGTAAACAAGCTCCACAACATCCGGAGTTCATATTAAAGTAACCTCTAGAGTGCATAATAGACAAGAGTAACATCTAAATATTCATAAAGATCACACCATGGGAGAGAGATATGAACCACATAGCTACCGGTAGAGCCCTCAGCCTCGGGGGAGAACTACTCCCTCCTCATCATGGGAGACAGCAACGGCGATGAAGATGGCGGTGGTGTCGATGGAGATGACTCGGGGGCAATTCCCCGTCCCGGCGGAGTGCCGGAACAGAGACTTCTGTCCCCCGAAACGGAGTTTCGCGATGGCGGCGGCGCCCGGAGTCTTTCTCGGAGTATGATAGATTTTTTAGGGTTTTCGCGACGGGGAGAATATATAGGCGGAAGGGCGGCCTCGGAAGGGTCCCGAGGGGCCCACCCCATATCTGGGCGCGGCCAGGGGTCCACCCGCGCCCCCCTATGGTGTGGGAGCCCCTTGGCCCCCTCTCGTCCCCTCTCTCGGCTCTCCGGGTCCGTCTCGTCAAAGTATTGACTTCGTCTTCGTTGGGTCCAATTCCGAGAATATTTCCTGTGTAGGATTTCGAAACCAAAAACAACGAAAAACGAGAACCGGCGCTTCGGCATCTTGTTAATAGGTTAGTGCCTGGAAAATGCATAAAAATGATGTAAAGTGTATATAAAACATGTGAGTATTGTCATATAACTAGCATGGAACATAAGAAATTATAGATACGTTTGAGACGTATCAAGCATCCCCAAGCTTAGTTCCTACTCGCCCTCGAGTAGGTAAACGATAACAAGGATAATTTCTGAAGTGACATGCTACTAACATAATCTTGATCAACACTATTATAAAGCATATGAGATGAATGAAGTGACTCAAAGCAATGGTCTATAGTTTGCTAACAAATAGGTAATGACTAAACAACTGAATCATATAGCAAAAACTTTTCATGAATAGTACTTTCAAGACAAACATCAAAAAGACTTGCATAAGAGTTAACTCATAAAGCAATAGATTCTTAATAAGAAGTTTTGAAGCAACACAAAGGAAGATTTAAGTTTCAACAATTGCTTTCAACTTGTAACATGTATATCTCATGGATAATTGTCAACACAAAGTAATATGATGAGGGCAATAAGCAAGCATGTAAGAATCAATGCATACAGTTGACACAAGTGTTTGCTTCTAAGATAGAAAGAAGTAGGTAAACTGACTCAACATAAAGTAAAAGAAAGGCCCTTCGCAGAGGGAAGCAGGGATTACTCATGTGCTAGAGCTTTTTATTTTGAAAACATGGAAACAATTGTGTCAACGGTAGTAATAATTCATATGTGTTATGCATAAAACTTCCTATAAGTTGCAAGCCTCATGCATCGAATACCAATAGTGCCCGCACCTTGTCCTAATTAGCTCGGATTTCCATGGATTATCATTGCATTACATATGTTTCAACCAAGTGTCACAAAGGGGTACCTCTATGCCACCTCGTACAAAGGTCCAAGGAGATAAATCGCATTTGATTTCTCGATTTTGATAGATCTCAACTTGAGGACATCCATACCGGGACAACATAGAAAACAGATAATGGACTCCTCTTTTTAATGCTTTAAGCATTCAACAACAAATAATATTCTCATAAGAGATTCTGAGGATTAATGTCCAAGCTGAAACTTCCACCATGATGCATGGCTTTGGTTGGCGGCCCAATGTTCTTCTCTAACAATATGCATACTCAAACCATTTAATCATGAGAAATCTCCCTTACTTCAGACAAGACGAACATGCATAGCGACTCACATTATATTCAACAAAGGTGTAACAGGTTGATGGCATCCCCAGAAACATGGTTACCGCTCAACAAGCAACTTATAAGAAATAAGATACATAAGCAACATATTCAATACCACAATAGTTTTTAAGCTATTTTCCCATGAGCTATGTATTGCAAAGACAAAGAATGAAATTTTTTAAAGGTAGCACACAAGCAATTTACTTTGGAATGGCAGAGAAATACCACATAGTAGGTAGTTATGGTGGACACAAATGGCATGAGTTTTGGCTCAAGGTTTTGGATGCACGAGAAGCATTCCTCTCAGTACAAGGCTTTGGCTAGCAAGGTTGTTTGAAGCAAACACAAGTATGAACCGGTACAACAAAACTTACATAAGAACATATTGCAAGCATTATAAGACTCTACACTGTCTCCTTGTTGCTCAAACACTTTTACCAGAAAATATCTAGACTGTAGAGAGATCAATCATGCAATCCAAATTTCAACAAGCTCTACGGTAGTTCTTCACTAATAGGTTTAAACTACATGATGCAAGAGCTTAAACATGATCTATGAGAGCTCAAAACAATTGCCAAGTATCAAATTATTCAAGACATATACCATTTCCCACATGAAGCATTTTCTGTTTCCAACCAAATAGCAATCAACGAAGCGGTTTTCAACTCCGCCATGAACATTAAAAGTAAAACTAAGAACACAAGTGTTCAAATGAAAAAGCGGAGCGTGTCTCTCTCCCACACAAGCATGGTATGATGGTGCCCACTTTATTGAAAATAAAATACACAACAGAAAATAAAGACGCTCCAAGAATAACACATAGTATATAAAGCAATAAAAATATAGTGAACAGAAACAGGACCTGATATTTTTATTGATGAAGAAGGGGATGCCTTGGGCATCCCCAAGCTTTGACGCTTGTACTTCTTGAATATATCTTGGGGTGACATGCGCATCCCGAAGCTTGAGCTTTTGTCCATTCTTCATCTCATCTCATCATTCTTCTTTCCTACACTTGAAAACTTCCTTCATACAAAACTCATCACAAATCTCATTAGCAGCGTTAGTGCAATGATAATATTAATCAAATCTACAAAGTTCAGTATGACATATGAAAACCATTTTAATAAGCATTAGCTACTGTAGCACAACTTCAATAAGGTTCTTTGATCAAGAGAACTCAAAAAGGTGGGCAAAAAGATGCAAATGCAAAACAGTGCAAGAATCTGTCAAAGCAGAACAGTTCGTAAAAATTGATTTTTGAAAAATAGTTACGCTGCGTAACTCGAAAAACTCTGAACTAATGAAAGTTCGATAAATACCTGGGGAAGATGCTCGTAAATTGGCAGCTCAAACTTACGTTCTGGTGATTTTTGGCGATTTTTCTCGTGACGAACCAGAAACAGTAAATAAAATTGCAAATCTCCCAAATACCACTTTCTTACCATTAGAGGCAATTCTTGGCACAAAAACGAAATAAACATGATAAGGAGAGGTTGCTACAGTAGTAACAACTTCCAAGACACAACAAAACAACAACAAAATAAAAACATGGGTTATCTCCCAATAAGTGCTTTCTTTATAGCCATTAAGATGGGCTCAGTAATTTTAATGATGCTCTCGCAAGAAATAAGAGTTGAAGCAAAAGAGAGCATCAAAAGCAAATAAGAAACACTTTTAAGTCTAACCCACTTCCTATGAAAAGGAATCTTGTAAGGGAACAAGTACTGAAAGCACAAAGCAACAAGCATAGAAAGGCAACACAAGCGCAACTTCAAGATTCTCAACATAAAGAGGGGAAACTTAATATTATTAAGATGCATATAACCATGTTTCCCTCTCTCATAATAACTTTCAGTAGCATCATGAACAAACTCAACAATATAACTATCACATAAAGCATTCTTATTCACATGCATAAAAGTATCATTACTCTCCACATAAGCATAATCAATTTTATTAGTAATAGTGGGAGTAAAACTATCACGACCATCATTTTAATTATCATAAATTGCAGGCATGGTATAATCATAATAAACTTTATCCTCCATAGTAGGTAGCACCAAAATACCACTATCATTATAATCATCATAAATGGGAGGCAAAGTATCATCAAAGAAAATTTTCTCCTCAAAACTTGGGGGACTAAAAATATCACAACCAAACTTCCCCAAGCTTAAATTCTTCCATAGCATTAGCAATAATAGTATTCAAAGAGTTAATGCTAATAACATTGCTACAACTATTTTGCAAACAAAGTTTCATGGTTTTTTTAATTCTCTCTTCAAACACATCATGTCCTAATTCAATATAAAGTTCATAAAGATCTCTAATTTTTTTGTTGTTTTCCATTAAGCCTAACTAGTGAAAATAAAAACAAGAAACCAAAAGATATAATTGCATAATCTAAAGGAAATAGCTTCGAGCACTCACACACCGGCAACAGTGCTAGGGAATAGCTTAGTAGTCGGAGGATGTGAATACATTTTACCTTACCTCCCCGGCAACGGCGCCAGAAAATAGCTTGATGTCTACGCACGCTTCTATTCCCGTAGACGAGTGTTGGGCCTCCAAGAGCAGAGGTTTGTAGAACAGCAGCAAGTTTCCCTTAAGTGAATCACCCAAGGTTTATCGAACTCATGGAGGTAGAGGTCAAAGATATTCCTCTCAAGCAATCCTGCAATTAAGATACAAGAAGTCTCTTGTGTCCCCAACACACCTAATACACTTGTCAGATGTATAGGTGCACTAGTTCGGCGAAGAGATAGTAAAACACAGGTGGTATAGATGGTGGTAAACGGTAATTGCGATCTGAAATAAATATTGCATGAAGTAAAGATGCAGTAAAACAGTAAATAAGCGATGTTTGCAGTATTTGGAAACAAGGCCTAGGGATCCTACTTTCACTAGTGGCCACTCTCAACATTGCAATCATAATTGAATATAAATATAAGCACTTCATCATACTACTCTCCCGTTGGATAAAGAACTCAAATTCATTGGGCAAGTGTGCAAAAGCACACCTCAAAGGCGTATTCCCAAGTACTAATAAACACCCCACACTCGTCACCGTGAGCATTCATAGGAGGTACTAACACACCACAATTCATAAGGGAGTTACACACGGCGCACACACTCGTCACCATTACACCGAGGTCACGAGTAACTCCAAAGTTCACATAATAAAACACTTGAATAGCATATGACATCTAGATTGCAAAGCCTACGATCACATAGATGAACAAATAAGTGCTACTCTCAAACACTCTCTTGTTGGATAACAAACACCATTCATTGTGTAGGGCTACAAGAGCACACCTCAAGCCGGAGTAAACAAGCTCCACAACATCCGGAGTTCATATTAAAGTAACCTCTAGAGTGCATAATAGACAAGAGTAACATCTACATATTCATAAAGATCACACCATGGGAGAGAGATATGAACCACATAGCTACCGGTAGAGCACTCAGCCTCGGGGGAGAACTACTCCCTCCTCATCATGGGAGACAACAACGGCGATGAAGATGACGGTGGTGTCGATGGAGATGACTCCGGGGGTAATTCCCCGTCCCGCGGAGTGCCGGAACAGAGACTTCTGTCCCCCGAAACGGAGTTTCGCGATGGCGGCGGCGCCCCTGGATTCTTTCTGGAGTATGATAGATTTTTTAGGGTTTTCGCGACGGGGAGAATATATAGGCGGAAGGGCGGCCTCGGAAGGGTCCCGAGGGGCCCACCCCATATCTGGGCGCGGCCAGGGGTCCACCGGCGCCCCCCTATGGTGTGGGAGCCCCTTGGCCCCCCTCTGGCCCCTCTCTGGCTCTCCGGGTCCGTCTCGTCAAAGTATTGACTTCTGTCTTCGTTGGGTCCAATTCCGAGACTATTTCCTGTGTAGGATTTCTGAAACCAAAAACAACAGAAAACAGGAACTGGCGCTTCGGCATCTTGTTAATAGGTTAGTGCCGGAAAATGCATAAAAATGATGTAAAGTGTATATAAAACATGTGAGTATTGTCACATAACTAGCATGGAACATAAGAAATTATAGATACGTTTGAGACGTATCATGCAGCCGGAGCTTGTGCTGAGGAACTAGATTCTGCTTTGTGGAGTTTACGAACTACCCCTAACAGGTCAACTGGATTTACACCTTTCTTTCTAGTATACGGATCCGAAGCAGTGCTCCCCTCCGACATCATCCATGATTCCCTGCGAGTTTCCACCTACAATGAAGAAACTGCTGACGAGGCTCGACAGCTATCTGTGGACCTGATCGAAGAAGCTCGGAATCTAGCTGACCAACGTTCCGCCATTTACCAGCAGAAACTCCGGCGTTATCATAGTCGTCGAGTTCAGAATCGCTCGTTTAAGGAAGGTGACTTGGTCTTCCGCTTTCGGCAGGTAAAGGAGCATAAGCTACAATCTCCTTGGGAAGGACCTTTTGTCATCCGCTACACAATGGATCTTACTACCTTGTTGATTTCGCGAGCTAAAGGACAGACCTGATAATTGGTACCGCAAACACAAGCGGGAGGATCCGGGTGACATATACGACGAAACAGACCGTCCTTGTAATATAACACATCTACGTCCTTTCCACACTTAGCAATTTCCGCATTACATACCTTGTAATAACTATGATACATGATCAATGAAATAAAGCATATGGTTCACTCTTTGAGTCTTTTACCTCCTTTAGTTGTTCATTTTTGGATCGTGTATGTTTTCCGACTAAAACCGCAGAGCTGGATATTTCCTCCTATGCATGTATAACAGTTGTGATTTTCAAAATCGTCCCTTAGGACGTGATCTTAAGTATTCTAGCGGAAAAGTTCTCTGTTGCGAGTTCATGGATTCCTGGTAGCAACTTTCGGCACCTTGGTTGGCGGCTTGTTTCCGCGGTTATTGACGGATTGCCATTGGGCTTCGTCGATGTAGGAAAGTTTTTTCCGGCTAAAGGTCTTCCGGCTCATGGAAGGTCAAATAAGCAAGCCAGAAAACTTAGAAACTAGCACTTGCTTCCAAACGAACGAAACATGCATTCATAAATTAAAACGGATTGCAGGATAAGTATTTTCCGCCCACATGCACACGTTTCGTCCTAGCTACTTTAAATGTTTAAGTTATATTACAAACCCACAAAGGGGCCAAAATGATGCGTCTCATTGTTTTTTCAGGATTTACTTCGAGGATTTTGCATCATCCTCCGAGGCTTCATACGAGCCGTCCTTGCCGAAACCTTCGCCGGAGTCATCATCTGAGCGCTGCGCGCTGGACTCGGAGCCCTCATCATCATCCTCGTCGCCGGAGAAACCAGGCGGAGGGGCATGCTTCTTGTACCAAGCGGAGTGATTAACTCGCTGGGCAAAGAGCGTGTCGAAGCCTTCGGTCTCCGCGAGAGCTTTCTTGACGTTCCTGCCCTTGGGGACTCCGCGTGCAACCGTTGCGAAGTTCATGGCGGGGAAGTACGACTTTCACATTGCCAGGGCAATCGAGGCGGCTCCGCGGACTGAGGACTCTTGCCAGTCCCTGATCAGATCCGGCACCATCTTCATCATCTTCGTCATGGTGTCGATAAGTGTAGTGCGGGCTCTTTTCAGGGACAGTGTTTTGGCGATGCCACGACAAGCCTGGAAGAGATTGTCGATAGAGTTCCGAGCCTGTTCATACGCTTCCGTCCTGGAAAGGGCAGACTCGTTTGTCCATTCAAAACCGAGGCATGCTGAGTCACACAAACAAACGCATGATCAGTTTCCGGCATAGGACAAATAGCGTGCAAAGGAGATGCCGGAAATGCAAAGTCCTTACAAAAGATCAGCTCGTCAATATCGGTCGCCTCCGCCTTGTAAGCTTTTTCCTTAGAAACCAGAGTTTTGACTCTTTGGTTGCTCGTCTTCAGTTTTTCGGCTAGCTCCGACATGGCCTTAGCAGGCTTCTCCTCGAGTTCCCTCCTAGCTTTGGTCTCTTTCTCGGAAGTTTCCTTGAGGTGATTCTGGAGGGAGGCATGCTCGGTCTAGCACCACGAGCTCGGTGGAGATGGTGTCGACAGAGGGGCGATTGGCAAGTTGTTCTGTAAGGCGAAAAGCAAGATCAAAAATAAATAAACCAAGACATGTTCACGAAAAGAATGCGTTGAGGAACTTGAAGCATAGTCGGAATACTTACCCTCGTTGTTTTTCAAACGAGTTTCAAGGATGGAAATCGCCTTCTAGTTATCCGCATCCCTTTGGTGAAGCCCCTCGATCTCCGCCTTCTGCTCCAGCACCAGCGTACGCAGATCTTCGTGAAGCTTACAGGTGTTCTGTGAAGCAAACAACAACAGTTAGCCAGAAACTTAAAATCTAAGGGGCTGGACGCGAAGCTAAAAATTCTTGTGCTGGGAAATTTCCAGTTTCCGCTAAGATCTTATTGGGTTGATACAGTTAAAGCATTGGTTCACATATGTTACTCGGAAAATTCTAAACCAATGCTTGGGGGCTGGCATCACCTGGCGCACAGATTTATGATGAGCGAAGAACACTCGGAGATTGTCTGCGAGATTTGTCAGGTCTTGTTGCTCCGTTTCCGGGTTCCTCCACACTTCATTCATCAATTTGGTAATTTCCACGTGACGTTGTGATAGGGGATTTTTTTGGAGAACCGGAAACAGATGCGGGTGCGTTTGGGGCGTACCGGTCGCACCGCTCAGTGACATAGGCATCCCAAATGGGCCTGCCAAAGATAGTACCCGGGGTTTAATGAAGGCCCACTACCCGAAGAATAAGAAGGTTCGAGAGCCCAAGATATGTTAAGGAAAGTAGAATTGTAATAGGAAGTGTTGTTTGTAATCTGGCGGGATGAGTTAGAAACCGTCCCGGACTCTGTAACTTGTACAAAACGAAACCCTCGGCTCCACCTCTTATATAAAGGGGGAGCCGAGGGACGAGGAGATCATCGAATCATTGTTCACAAACCCTAGTTTTCGTAATCGTCGAGTACTTTTCGGCTGAAACCTTCGAGATCTACTTGCCCTCTACTTCTAACTAAACCCTAGCCTATAACCCGTAGGCATTGACAAGTTAATCCCTTGTCAAATGCTCGGGGGCTACTTCGATAAAAGTAAAATTTCGACTATGGCAAATATAGAAATTGTGGGAGCCTACAACCAAGCACAAGTTCTTGGCTGTAGCCTCGGGGGCTACTCCCATCGGGAGCGCTGTTCGCGCACCCGAGAGATAAAAAAAAAGAAGAAAGAAAAGATAGAATATCGAGAAATAAGGGCAATATAGCGACAAGGTGGACTAAAATGTTGAGCCTACAACCAAGCACAAGTTCTTGGCTGTAGCCTCGGGGGCTACTCCCATCGGGAACGCTGTTCGCGTGCCCGATGAAATTTAAAAAGGAAAAAGAAAGAAAGATAGAAAAGCAAGAGAGTATATTTCGAGTTATGATTAACTCTACATATACTCCCATCGGGAGATTAATATAAGTCATATTTGACTCGATAAAATGTGCCATTCCAACAGCCGGAAAAGCACTCGACAATATATTCTCGTAACGCCAAAGTTGCGATCAATTTCTCGAATGCCGCAAATTTGCGAAGGTAAGACCCCGGATACATTCTCGCCGGGCGTGGCATCGCCGAAGACCGCGCTCTGCTACTTTTATCCGTATCAACAGATACGACGAAAAATCCTAACGGACGCGTTAGGTACTCGATAAATTTGACCGGGACTCGACAGAATGGTAAGACCTTAAGCGGCACCCGTCGAAGTTTGCACCAAGCATCCCGAGATCATGTCCAGGGACGTGATCTTGAAGTAGGTTTTTGCGGATTGCCACTAGAGCAGTTAACTAGTACCTGATCCGTCAGATGAACTAGCCCCAACTACCAATATCCCTGTACAATATAGAAATTTATATATAGAAAAGTTTAAATTGTCGAATAAAAATAAGCAGTGGAGATTTTCCCTGACTCTACGATTCAAGCAAAATCTCGGGGGCTACTGACATAGGCATCCCAAATGGGCCTGCCAAAGATAGTACCCGGGGTTTAATGAAGGTCAACTACCCGAAGAATAAGAAGGTTCGAGAGCCCAAGATATGTTAAGGAAAGTAGAATTGTAATAGGAAGTGTTGTTTGTAATCTGGCGGGATGAGTTAGAAACCGTCCCGGACTCTGTAACTTGTACAAAACGAAACCCTCGGCTCCACCTCTTATATAAAGGGGGAGTCGAGGGACGAGGAGATCATCGAATCATTGTTCACAAACCCTAGTTTTCGTAATTGAAAGTATAGAGATGGTAAACCTAGAGGGGGGGGTGAATAGGTTTCTACAAATTTTAATTCTTTCTTTGCAATATTAGGCTTTGCGGAATATAAAGATGAGCCTAATGCAAACTAGGTGAAGCAACCTATATGAGGATACAACTAACTCAAGCACGAAGGCTCTCACAGTGCGGTTAAATCACAAGTAAGGAGTTCGGTTAGAGATAACCGATAGCACGCGGAGACGAGGATGTATTCCCGTGTTCCCTTGCTTTGCAACAAGGTACGTCACGTTTGGAGGAGTGGAGGTCCCACGAAGGATTCCCCGCGCCACGAAGGCTCACCCTATTCTCCGGAGCCTATCCCACGAAGGAATAGCTCACTCACTTGTGGTAGACTTTGAGGTAGCCTCCAAACCTTCACAATCTTGCCCGGAGCAAATCCACGGCCCCGGATGCTTCCGGACTCCTCTTGCCCACCTAGGGTTTCCAAGGAACCCTAGGAAGCAAGCTTCTCAATGAATACAAGGGGGAATGAGATTTGGCTTGGTAGAACGGTAGATCGGGTCCTCCTCTAGTGATTCCCTGGAGGGATTTGAGTTTGGGTGGAGGAGGAGGGAGATCTGAGGCTTTTGGTGTTTCTAGCAATGGAGTAAGAGAGAGAGAGCTCAAGAACAGCTTTATAGTATGTTGCCTAACTCGTCTAGAGGTAGGAGAAGGGCTATTTATAGTGTTCTTCAAAATCTGGCCGTTGCCACTTGCCACCTCAGCATTCTTCCCGACAAACCCGGTCGGACCGGACCACGGACCGGACAGCCCGGTCCGGAGGCCGGTCGGACCGGACCGGTGACCGGAGCACCTTTGCGTCGTTCGGCTCTTCTCCGGTTGGTGCCCGGTTGGTGCCCGGTTCCGACCGGCCGACCGGACGTGGTGCCGGACCCGCCGGTCAGAGCTCGGTCGACCGGGCCATAGACCGGACCTCGCTGGTCCACCCGTGGAGCTCGGTTTCCGACCGGCCGACCGGCCTCGTACGCCGGATCGGCCGGTTGCCGGCCCGGTTGGACCGGGCAGGTGACCGGATTTCTCCCGTAACCCCTTTTTGATTGTTGTTGAAATGGGGGTCACCTTTAGCCTTCTTGTTCCATTGATACACCTTTATACCTCTTTGGCTAATACCCGGGAATCATCTAGTAGTCATGTATTAGTCCAAATACAATAGCACGGTGTCATTGTTACAAAAATAATGGATAAGGGTAAAATACCCTTACAATCTCCCCCTTTTGGTAAACGATGACAAACCGAGGTAGAGTCACAAATAGATATTATGATAAGCTCTAAACCTTGATTCCATATAAGATATTACGAAAGCTCCCCCATAATGTGTGCACTTGGAGAATTTGCGTTTGAATGCAAAGTACACCATTTGTGAAACATGAGAAGCTCCCCCAATATCTTTAGGAAACAAGCATGGTATGGAGATGTGCATAACAAGATATATAAGCATAGCATAATCATCCTAACATAGAGTAGCACACATAATAGTCGTCCATACACATCCATACACAAATAATTGGAAATAGCAAATGGTTCTTGAAAAACTCAAATAAAGCACAAGCCATATAAAATCCAAATAAAGCAACTCCCATGGCTTGTGGCGATCAAGAACCCCGTGGTCTAGACTCTACTCTCTTCTCCCCTTTGGCATCGGAACACCAAAAAGGCGAAGAAAAGAGGAGAGATGCTATCGCACCCATCAGTAGTGCCCAAACCCAAGCGAGGAGGAGCTCTCGCGTGCATCATCATCACCGGCATCATCATCACCCGCGTCATCATCACCCGCGTCATCATCACCCTCATCATCATCAAGCATAGTCACCAGGAGGAGCACGAGCAGGCCTAGGGAGAGCACCATGAGCGTACACAGAGAAGTCGAAGTTCTGGAGCATCTCATCGGTAAGAAGAGGCATCTCCCACTGAGGTGCTATCACCGGCTCCATCTCAGGGCCAGGAGGAGGAACAGGGTGGTTCCTTGAGGCCATGAATTCATTCTGGCGCCTCCGTGTCTCTTGGGTCATAGTATGGGTTTGATGTGCAACATCATGGGTTCTCTTGCACATTTGGAACAGGCACGTGAAGAAACGAGCAGCCCCATGCTGAGAGCGCCGAGAGTGACTGGAGCTAGCATCATGATCATGGTGTGCCTTGGAGCGGCGCTCAGTGGTGGGCATCATGGAGGGAACGTCTAAACGAGTGGCCTCCTGAATGGGGAACCGGAATGGCTCCATGATGACTTGCTCACCAACAACGTTCCGAGGAGCGGGAACAATGAAGTTGATGAGCCGCTGAACATATTGGGCGTAGTTGGGAGTCATGCGGTCCATAATTGCTCTCTTCGACTCACGATAGATAAGGTCACAGCCATCAATCTTCCTCACCCCGTCGAGATGACAATAGTACATCAAGTTGAGGTGATAGTTCCGGACTTCACCGTGGTCTCCGGACTTGCCGATGAGGTTCTCCCCGAACAGCCTTGGCAAGCACCAAATAGGAGTAGTACATCCCGTAGATAGTGGGAGGTCCAGGCGTAGGGTTAGCAGGATAGCAGAAAGAGATGTCACCCTTAGTGCACCTGGACCGTGAGTGAATCTTGTACCCTGGATCATTGTCATCACCACAACCCATGGCTGCACGGAACTCGCAGTAGGAGCATGAGTACTTTGTCTTGCCTGGTCATCCAAGTGAGGGTGCGGTCTTCATCATCATGGAAGAAGACAAGACAGTTGAAACCGACGGACAAAGAGGGGACAAAAGGTAGGATCATCTTGAGTATCATCGAGGCTTGAGGCACACAAGATCATACAATCCCGTACTCCTCAAGGTTTGAACCACAAACCGATACTTGGTGGCTTCATGCGATCCGAGCTCGTCGGGATTGATGGCCTTGGGTGATACAATGTTACCATGCTTCATGAACTCATGAGAATCATAGAAACCCTCCCGGAGGGCTGCTTGTGTGTTGGTCCGAAGGCCTTGTCCGAACGAGTGTAAGTTGGCCTCTCAAAGCGATACGGATTCGGTGTCCTCCATTCCCGCCACTCAAGACGGTTTGCGGACCCAACATTGATGGTTGGTACTACCTCATCATCCTCTTGGACAACATTCTTATCCTTGTGCTTGGTGGCAACGAGACTTGGTTCTCGCCTCGAGCCGAGCTGCCGGTGTCGCACCTTGCCGAGCTTGGGGGTGCACGGCCACTAGAACGGCGGGGAGGATCAACCGTCCTACCTCGCTTGGCAACATGGCTACGTGGTGGCTCACCACTCCAACTTCCCGTGAATGAGAAAAATATAGCAAGGATAGCAAGTGGGGTAAGTGTACATGTCATCAATAAGAGAGAATCCGAAAAGCATAGCATATAGTCAAGTGTAGTGATGAGTTTGTGCGAAAATCGGGCAACCCGGCGCACAGGCCGGCCAAACCGGGCAGCAGACCGGACGATCCGGTTTCCGACCGGTTGACCGGACCATACGCCGGGCCGGCCGGCTGAACGGCCGGCCGACCGGGCTGGAAACCGGGTTTGTCGATTTGTTATTGTTGTGCCCGCATTTCTACCACAAAACCATGCAAAAGCTCATAAACTTGAGTATAGACTATAGCAATGTAGTGGTGAAGTGCATTGTGGTGTGAGACACTCTAACGGCATGAGGACTTTACAAACCCTAACCCTAACCCTAAGTTTTCTCAACTTTTGGCAAGATCTTGCAATGTGTGAGGAGGACTAGAGAAAAGGGAGGAAAGGAGAGTACATTACCCGAAGACATTGCTCTTCTTGATCAAGGGAGCAAGAAGAACACGTGGTAAGGCTTCAAAACCAAGAACTCCAAAAATTCCCAAGCTAGGTGGAGAGGGACCAAATCCTTCGGTGGAGATGTTCCAATGGCCCCGATCTATGGTGTGGTGAAGTTTGGGGGAGTTCTTGTGGTGGGAAGGGCCTAGATCTTGGTGGAGGTGTTGAGGGCGCCGTCCATGGTGGTTTGAGAGTGGGGAGCAATGGAGAAGAAGACCCCAAGGGGTATCTCGTCCCCAATATATAGGTGGCGGTGGTCCGGTCGAGAGTCCGGTCAGACCGGGCAGGTGACCGGCAGACCCGGCCCAGACGCCGGTCGACCGCCCGGAAACCGGACGGTCCGGTCAGGGACCCGGTCCAACCGGACCAGGGACCGGCCAGCCCAGAATTTTTCTAATTTAGCCTCGTTTTTGCCCCTATGCTTTGTGTAATGTGTGTGAGTGCTCAAATGATGACATGTACATATAGATAGATAGATGATGATGAGATGAGCATAGACATGGGGTTGGAAAACACAAAGTCCTCTAGGCATACCCATTGGAGAGAAAATCCAAACAAGATGTGAATAGCAACAATGGGCATGATTCGAAGTGTATATCAAGAATCATAAGTCATTTTGGGATGATTTTTGCAATAAGATCATTTGGCCTTATATAGTCAAATCAATTTGTAATGAAGGCTCAATGAGGGGCGGGGATTACTCCCCTATGTGAAAGCGCAAATGTCATGTGACCTCGAAGAGACATGCTTGGGTCCATATAATGACATTGGGTCTATTTATGTTGCACACATAGGTATGCATCATACCAAGACATGGTAAGATGACTATCCCCATATGTGCTATGCCTCTAAGCTAGATAGCAAGATAAATGCAAGAATATAGTGCAAGAAGTTAATCAATCCAAGTTTTTAGGATCAAGAATACCAAGTTCTCCTCTCAAGTTAACAAAGCGGGCTTCATCCAAAGGCTTAGTGAAAATATCCGCCAATTGGTAGGTTGTTCCCACATGAGTGAGATCAATATCCTTATTGGCAACATGATCACGTAGGAAGTGATGGCGAATGTCAATATGTTTGGTGCGACAATGTTGAACCGGGTTGTTGGCGATCTTTATTGCACTTTCATTGTCACAAAGAAGAGGCACCGTACCAAGAGACACACCATAGTCTTTCAAGGTTTGCTTCATCCATAACAATTGAGTGCAACAAGATGCCGCGGATATGTATTCTGGCTCGGCGGTGGATAGGGCGGTGGAGTTTTGTTTCTTGGATGACCAACTCACCAATGACCGGCCAATAAATTGGCAAGCCCCGGAGGTAGACTTCCGATCAACCTTATCACCGGCCCAATCGGAATCCGAATAGCCAATGAGTTCAAAGGTTGACCCCTTTGGATACCATAGCCCGAGAGTAGGAGTGAGAACAAGGTATCTTAGTATCCGTTTGACCGCCACTAAATGGCTCTCCTTGGGAGCGGATTGAAAACGAGCACACATCCCTACACTTAGCATGATATCCGGCCTAGAGGCACAAAGGTAGAGCAAGGATCCTATCATGGAGCGGTATACCTTTATGTCCACATCCTTCTCACCGTCACATGAACCAAGTTGCCCCTTTACTGGCATGGGTGTCTTCATTGGACTCGCATTGGTCATGTTGAATTTCTTGAGCATGTCCTTCACATATTTTTCTTGAGAGATGAAGGTGCCTTTTGCAAGTTGCCTCACTTGGAAGCCTAGAAAGAACTTCAACTCTCCCATCATGGACATCTCAAATTTCCTAGTCATCAATAGCTCAAAAGCTTTGTTATGATTGGGGTTAGTTCCACCAAAGATAATATCATCAACATATATTTGACATATAAAGAGGCCACCCCCTTTAACCCGCTTGGTGAAAAGGGTGGAATCGACCGTACCCATGCAAAACCCATCATGTAGTAAGAAATCCCTAAGGAACTCATACCAAGCACGTGGAGCTTGCTTGAGACCGTAGAGTGCCTTATGGAGTAAATACACGTGGTTGGGCTCGACATGGGTCTTCGAAACCCGGGGTTGTGCCACATATGCGGTTTCTTTTAGGGGACCATTCAAAAATGCACTTTTCACATCCATTTGATATAATTTGAAATTGTGGAAAGATGCAAATGCAAGCAAAAGACGAATAGCTTCAAGACGGGCTACCGGCGCAAAGGTATCCTCAAAATCCATACCTTCTATTTGGGCAAACCCTTGCGCCACTAACCTTGCTTTGTTTCGTATGACAATGCCATTCTCATCTTGCTTGTTCTTGAATACCCATTTGGTCCCAATGACATTGATGCGATGATCCTTGGGTCTCTCAACTAGAGACCATACTTCATTACGAGTGAAACACTCCAATTCTTCTTGCATGGCGATTACCCAATCCGGATCGACCAAGGCTTCATGTACCTTGAGTGGCTCAAAACTAGACACAAAAGCATGGTGTTGACAATAAGTGATAAGTAATGCATGGTGTCTACGAGTTACCACTCCTCTTGAAATGCTACCAAGAACTTGATCCACTTTCATGTCGCTTGCCCTTGTAGCGGCCTTGATCTTCCGAATGGTTCCTTCATGATCAATGAATTCATCTCTTGCTAGTACTTGATCATGAGGGACTATTTGAGCTTGATCATGAGTGGAGGATGTTTCTTGATCGTCATCATGATCTTGCTCCATGGAATGAGGATCTTCTTCTTGTTCCTTGGATTGTGACTCATCTTGAGTAGAGGATGGTTCTTGAGTTGCACATGATGGTTCGGCTTGAGTTGAGCTAGGCTCCACTTGTGGCGTGCTTGACACATCTTCTCCATCATCTTGATCATCATTATGAACCTCCATGGGCCTGGATGTGTCCAATGCCCATATGCTTGATGGCACTAGATGGATCATCATCATTACCCGCAACACATGGAACAACTTGCTCCACTCGGGAGCCATTATCCTCCAAGAACACCACATCACAAGATACTTCAATGGTCCCGGAGGATCGGTTGTAGTATCTATAGGCGTGAGAGTTCTCCGCATATCCAACAAATATACCCTCTATGGTTCTAGTTTCAAATTTACCGAGCTTCCCTTTGTTGTTCTTAACAAGGCATGTGCATCCAAAGACACGAATATATGTGACATTAGGCTTGTTACCAGTAAGGAGCTCGTATGGGGTTTTGTTGTGGAGGGACTGAGGAAGAGCCGGTTGGAGTAGTGGACGGCCGTAGAGATGGCTTCTCCCCAAAAGTTGTGGGGTGAGTTGAATTCACTCAACATGGTTCTTGCCATCTCAATGATAGTCCGGTTCTTCCTTTCAACAACACCGTTTTGTTGAGGGGTGTATGGCGCCGAAAACTCATGCTTGATGCCCTCATCATCAACAAACTCTTGCATAGTGTAGTTCTTGAACTCTAGTGCCATTGCTCGGCTCTAATTGCCTTGATCTCGGATTCATACATACGTTGAGCTTTCTTGGCGAAGGTGATGAACTCTCTATGGGTCTCGTCCTTAGTCTTGAGGAGAAAGACCCAAGAGTATCTTGAGTAATCATCAACAATGACAAGTCCATACTTGCTCCCACCAAGAGTATCATAATGTGATGGCCCAAAGAGATCCAAATGAAGGAGCTCCAAAGGCCTAGATGTGGAAACAATACTCTTGATGGGATGCTTCTTCTTGAGTTGCTTTCCGGCTACACATGCACTACAAACACGATCTTTCTCAAAAGAAACGCCGGTTAGTCCCACAATATGCTCACCCTTTAGGAGTTGTTTAAGATTTCTCATGTTAACATGACCAAGGCGGCGATGCCACAACCAACCTTCGTCATGCTTGGCCGCCATTAGACATGTGGAGAAGGAGGGGCTCTCTTTCGAGAGGTCAACCACGTAAAGGTTGTTCTCCACATATCCAACAAGGACCAATTTGAGATTGTCACTCCTAAAGACTTGCACATAATATTTAGTGAAATATGAATTGTAACCGGCATCGGCAAGATGATATATAGAAAGTAAGTTATAGCCAAGGTGTTCAACAAGCATAACCGTCTCAAGGCACAAGTCCTTAGAGATTGCTACCTTGCCATACCCAAGTACCTTTCCCTTTCACCAAAGGTAATGCTTGACTTCTTGTTGATATCTTCAATGAATTGATCAAGCACACCTTTTCCTCCGGTCATATGATTGGTGCATCCACTATCAAACACCCATTTTGGACCACCTGGAGGAATATCCCTACAAAATCAAGTAGAGGATTTAGGAACCCATCGATTAATGGGTTCCTTTGCAATGGCAACAATATCTTTTGGTACCCAAATTGAGTACCCTCTATAAGCATAGCCATTAGGAGGGCCAACATAGTTAGCATAAACATCACCATAATAATCAACAAATAATGCATAGTGATCGTTTGGCCTCGTGCGGTCACCACTAGTGGCTTTGCCCCTTGAGGCTTTGCCATTATTAGTGACCTTCTTGTTCTTATCTTGAGCGGGTTTCTCCTTCTTGTAGTTGTTCTTCTTGTGAGACTTGGGAACATATCCAAGTCCATACTTTTGATTGTTTGACCTTTGCTTACTCAAGAGGTCATCCAATCCCATCTTGTTCTTGGCGGTGGTGAACTTTGCAAGTTCCTTTGTTAACCTAACATTTTCCTCAAGAATAGATGCATGCTCACAAGAGGATTCATTAGGATGGTAGTCGAGACCATATTTAGTCACCAAGGATTCAAGATATGCATTGGTCTCAACATGCAAAGAGAGTTCCTCTCGTAAACAAACATGTTCCTCAACAAGCTTAGCATGCTCACTAGTAAAAGATGTAGGGGAACTAGCATGCTTTTCAACAACAATGGGATCCTTCATTGATTCAAGTGCTTTCATGTAGGTTTCTTGAAGTAGGTCATGACTCTCTCCAAGTTTCTTGAGCTCATCCTTTACAAGCTTGTTAGCTCTTTCAAGGTGGTCAAGATCCCTAGTGAGAGAAGCATGAGCAACTTCAAGTTCCTCTTTTGAGGTATGGAGCACTTGAGTCAAAGATTGAGCCCTATCAATAGTTTCTAGGTCCTTAACTTTATCAAGTTCATAGGTTTCAATTTGTTGCTTAAGGCCTTGAGATATGCACCTTTCGGTTTTTAGCTCTTGTCTTAGGAGATTGAATCTCCGTTCCTTTTCATCCAATTGATATTCTAATTCCTCAATGGACTCATCCTTTTCTTTGAGAGAGTCCATCAAGAAATCAAACTTGACAAGAGCATCACCACGAAGGGTGCATCTAACATTGTAAAGTTCCTTAAGCACACTTAGTTCATCTTGATTTTCATTTTCATCATCAAGAACACTAGATAGGGAAGGTGGAGATTCCATTACCTTGGTTTCCCTTGCCATAAGACAAGAGCCAACGATTGTAGAGGAAGAAGAGTCATCTGGAGACATCATCTTGAGTGATTCTTGCCATGAAGGAGGAACCAACATCATTCTCCGTGGAGTAGTCCTTGGAGTAGTCATATGTGAAGAGTGACCCGGGCTTGGAGAAAGCCAAACCGGCCACCCCGGCCTCCTTCTCCTCATCTTCATCTTCATCATCTGACAAGTACTCGGCTCCAACAAAGGCTCTTCCCTTGTTCTTCTTGAATCGATCGTTGATTGGGTTTGGCTTCAATCTTGGCTTGACCCCTTTGATGAATCTTGGCTTGTCTACCCTTTTCTCATAAGGGCACTCATTTGCAAAGTGGCTATCTTCATCACAATTGTAGCAAGTTCTCTTCTTCTTCTTGTCATTGAGGAGCATTGGAAACTTTGCCTTGTATTTCTTGGCAAAGAAAGCAAAGTCGGTAGCCATATCACTAGTTGAAGTCATCTCTTCTTCTTCTTCAATTTCAAGGTCTTCTTTGCTTTCATGGTCGGCTCTAGCTTTGAGAGCAAGGTTGTGTGACGCTTCATGGTTGTGTGAAGCTTCATCAACACGGTTCATTGCCTTGAGCCTCTTTCCGGCTTTGGCCATGTTTTCATTGGCGGCCACATAGGAGACTAGATCATCGGAGTTGAGATCGGCACTCTTGGTCATGATTTGCAAGTTGAGTCCAAGGTTGGTGTCTTCTTGTTTGACGGCAATCATAGCAATGACCTTGGATTTTATGAAGGCTTCGTTCATCTCGAATCCGTCATTGTACTTCTCAGCACCAAGACCCTTGATCCTTACTTTCAGAGCACCAAGCCTAGCATAGGCATCGAATACGGATTCTCCATCTCGAATCATGAACTGGTAGGCCTCTTGCTTTGCAGTCTCATAGAGAGATGATTGGATCAAATCGGTTCCCTCTTGGAGTACTACGATCCGATCCCACAACTCTTTAGCGTGAGACAATGTCATCAACTTGATCTAGAAGCTTGCGGTTGATGCCACTTCTAATCTTGTCACGTGCGGATGCATTGAGTTGACGGTTGTAGAACCTCGGTGGAGGACAACCGAGTAGGATCTTGTGGCTCCCGATATCCATGAACAATGAGCTCCCATAGCTCCACACCGCAACTGCGAATATGAGATTCCATAGCAGATTTCCAATGAGGAAAGTGAGTTCCATCGTAATGGGGAACGGTCCCACTATGGTTTATATGAGGCATGGGTGAAGTGTTTTTGGGATAGTCATGGTTAACATCATGGTAGGATTCTTTAGAGGCCGAAGCCCCACTAAGAGTTCCACCTGCAGCTAGGTTCTTAAGCATGGCGTACATTTCTGTCATTTGGTTTTGTAGCTCATCCTCCTTTTTCTTCTTCTCGGCATCATATGCCAAGAATCTAGATTTCATCTCTTTAACCGAAAGGTTAGAGTCGTCATCTAGACCCTCGAAGAGTTTATCCATCTCACTCTTAAGGCGGTGAAGCCCTTAATAAGAGTCCAGGCTCTGATACCAATTGAAAGTATAGAGATGGTAAACCTAGAGGGGGGTGAATAGGTTTCTACAAATTTTAATTCTTTCTTTGCAATATTAGGCTTTGCGGAATATAAAGATGAGCCTAATGCAAACTAGGTGAAGCAACCTATATGAGGATACAACTAACTCAAGCACGAAGGCTCTCACAGCAGCTTAAATCACAAGTAAGGAGTTCGGTTAGAGATAACCGATAGCACGCGGAGACGAGGATGTATTCCCGTGTTCCCTTGCTTTGCAACAAGGTACGTCACGTTTGGAGGAGTGGAGGTCCCACGAAGGATTCCCCGCGCCACGAAGGCTCACCCTATTCTCCGGAGCCTATCCCACGAAGGAATAGCTCACTCACTTGTGGTAGACTTTGAGGTAGCCTCCAAACCTTCACAATCTTGCCCGGAGCAAATCCACAGCCCGGATGCTTCCGGACTCCTCTTGCCCACCTAGGGTTTCCAAGGAACCCTAGGAAGCAAGCTTCTCAATGAATACAAGGGGGAATGAGATTTGGCTTGGTAGAACGGTAGATCGGGTCCTCCTCTAGTGATTCTCTGAGGGATTTGAGTTTGGGTGGAGGAGGAGGGAGATCTCGAGGCTTTTGGTGTTTCTAGCAATGGAGTAAGAGAGAGAGAGCTCAAGAACAGCTTTATAGTATGTTGCCTAACTGTCTAGAGGTAGGAGAAGGGCTATTTATAGTGTTCTTCAAAATCTGGCCGTTGCCACTTGCCACCTCAAGCATTCTTCCCGACAAACCCGGTCGGACCGGACCACGACCGGACAGCCCGGTCCGAGAGGCCGGTCGGACCGGACCGGTGACCGGAGCACCTTTTGCGTCGTTCGGCTCTTCTCCGCTGGTGCCCGGCTGGTGCCCGGTTTCCGACCGGTCGACCGGACGTGGTGCCGGACCCGCCGGTCGAGAGCTCGGCCGACCGGCCATAGACCGGACCTCGCTGGTCCACCCGTGGAGCTCGGCTTCGACCGGCCGACCGGCCTCGTACGCTCGGATCGGTCGGTTGCTGGCCCGGTTGGACCGGGCAGGTGACCGGATTTCTCCCGTAACCCCTTTTTGATTGTTGTTGAAATGGGGGTCACCTTTAGCCTTCTTGTTCCATTGATACACCTTTATACCTCTTTGGCTAATACCTGGGAATCATCTAGTAGTCATGTATTAGTCCAAATACACTAGCACGGTGTCATTGTTACCAAAATAATGGATAAGGGTAAAATACCCTTACAAGTAATCGTCGAGTACTTTTCGGCTGAAACCTTCGAGATCTACTTGCCCTCTACTTCTAACTAAACCCTAGCCTATAACCCGTAGGCATTGACAAGTTAATCCCTTGTCACTCAGCAACAATTTCTGTTTGGCATCATTAGTCGTAGCTTCAGCCGAGGTAACGTCGGGCTCTTCAGGCGGAGGCTGGGATGAGGAGGCGCCCTTACCGGATCTTGCCGCTGGTTCCTCCGGAATGTCGTCAAGGTTGATGGCATCCTTTGGTATCTGAGCTGCAGAGGATGAGGCCTTGGGCGGAACTTCCACTTCCGGAGTAACTGGCATCGAGGCAGGTGAAGGCTTGGCTTTCTTCTTGGGGTTCTTGGGGGGCTTGCGTCTGGAACTTTTGTTGCAAATAGCAAAGAGCATGACACTTAGCATATGATTTACTTAAGTTGCAAGGACAAGATAACCGGAAGTCAAGCACTTACGCAGACGAAAGAAAAAATTGCACGATGTTGGGTTGTGTATGCTTGCTGGTGTCAATCTGCTTGAGGCGCTGCTTCTCCTTCTCAGCCTTCCGGGTGGCCGCGACGCATAAATTCTCGCATGCACGCTTTGGGGCCGGTCCGGAGGTTGTGCCCCTCTTTCTCTTGGTGGGAGTAGGAGCTTCAGGGGCCTCCGTGCCCGACGCGACCTCCGGGTCAGTGTTGCCGGAGTGAGGAACTCGGGTTAAAGTTCTGAGGTCTTTCTCCTCGAGGGCTTCAAGCTGAACATGCAAAGATAAAGTCCCTAGACGAATTCACAGGAGCAAATAGGGAATCGATGGTTAGTCGGAAGACTTACCGTGGTGCCGGCGCCACCCGTGTGAATGTCAATATTACACACATGAGTGTGAACATCACGCGGAATCTTGATCATCACCCGGATCCTCTTGTCCAAGGCGTCAGAGGAGAGGTTGTCCTTGGAGGCACGCATGGTGTCGTTGCATCCCGTGTATTGGTACATCAAGCGGTCCCGATGTTGTGGTGGTTGGATCCGCTTGGTAAACCATGACATGGTCAGGTCCTTCCCCGACAAGCCGTATTCCTTCAGCTTGCAGATCTACCTGACCGCCCTTGTCAGCTGAGGCGACTCAGAAATATGGGGGCATTGGGACCAGGCGGAGGTCTCGCTGGCGGGCCCGTTTTTGAACTCCGGCAGCGTCTTTGAGCTGGCCGGATCGGAGACATCCTTCACGTAAAAGAAACCCCCGGACCAGTACCTGACGGATTCATGGCGATCCGTGTGGGGGTTGTTGGGGGGATGACCCCCGGTATGCCAAAGGCATGCCAAAACCGGATGGTTTAGGCCATCAAGATACCGGTTTAATGTTTATGCCGGAGCACGAGGTTGAGAGTTTGGCTAAGTGAACTTAAGCCGGTATCCCCAGGAGGGGTATACCGGAACCGAATAGATAAAGACACCGGGCACCGGTAAGAAATGCACAGTAGCACGTCGGCAAGACTGGTCAAAGATTCTCTCCAGAGCTAGAAGACAAAGATGATCTAAGCAAAGTAGCTTTAAACGAAGCCCTGACGATAAAGAAGAGGATGACGCTGAAAGAAGCCGGAGGACGTCAGCCTCCTTGATTAAAGAAGACCCCGGTGTCATCTATGATTAAAGTAACTTTGTAAAGTAGTTTGTCTAGTCAAAGATGCCATTAGGGTTTCTTCTCCTGTAAGCCACCTTCTCCCCTATATAAGGAGAAGGGGCAGCCCTCTTCACGGGCATGCATGCATGTGTGTACGTACGCATGTGAGTCCTTGTATTCAGAAACCTGTAACCTTGTTGTTCATGGAATAGACAAGATCTAGAACGGGGTTCATCCTTGTGTCTTTCTTCTTCTACCTCTGGCCTTGGCCAAGTTCTTGAGGAAAGCACCCCGGAAGTTCATCCTACCTGATCACAAACCCTCCCCTGAATCCTCTAGCGTCCATTCGGCCCCAACTTAAGCCATCCTATGGCATGTCATGCATTCACCACGACGACGGTTGGCGCCCACCGTGGGGCATGAAGTGGCGCTTGCCGGAGTTCATATTCGGGCGGGCATCCTCGACGTCGCCGGCCAGCCGGACCGTGTCCCGCGCTGGTGCAGCGCATCTACTCCATGGACTTCATCAACGACAACGCGGGATGCTTCGCCAACGGCGGCATTTTCCCCAAGAACGGCCGCATCATCGAGTTCGGCAGCCACCGCGTCTACTTCGGCACTGTCCCTGTGCGCCAGCGCCTCTCACCGGTGCTGGTGGCACCGGATCCGCCAAGGTGGCTCTGTGCAGGCCGCGCTGCCGGCAGCGTCGAGGTGATGATGGCTGGCGCAGCTGACGCAGGCAAGGAGGCTGTGAACGAAGGTACCGGTCGCGCGACATCGACCCGTGCGGCCAAACCACCGCTGGAGCGTGACGTTGGCGCTGCGGGAACATCTTCCGCACCACCGGAAACACCACTCCAAGCGGCGATGAACGTGTTGGCAACGCCCATCGCGTAGAACATCGACCCGGAAGCGGCTCAGGCGGAGCTGGAGGCGCAACGCCAGAAGCTGCTCGCGAACGGCGCCGACATCGTCCGGGCGCAGCGCGAGCTGAACCTAACCCTACGTGAGTACAACGCTGCCCATGGCTTTGCTTCCGTTAGCGCTCATGCTGCTAGGATACCGGAGAACCGGCTTAAAGCTCGCAATCTAGATCAGGATTTGCGTAAGGAAGTTCTTGCCGGCAAAAGTACCTCTGCATTAGTGAGCATCGTAGAGAAACCTAAGTACAGTAGCCCGGATAAAACTATAAAAGCTGCTAAGGCTGCAGTAGAGCTGTGCGAGTCGCTTTCCGGAGATGCTTTGGCGAAACAGCAAGAGCGCGTTAGAGAGCTGCTAGAAACTATTGAGCAGCAGAATGCTGAGCAACTGGCTAAGCTGAACAAGGCTGCGGCCTCAAAATCCGCGCGTTCAACAAAGAATGCCGGAAGCAAGTCCTATGGGCAGGCCTCGTCCCCTCATCCGGACAGAAGGAGAGAAAAAGAGATGAACGCACAGCAGATGACTGTGTACGATCCAGTCCTTGCCGGAAAACAACAAGCCGGGCAACACGATGCCGGTAGAAAAAGCCAAGGGGCAGATCGAGGCTACGCCAAAGGAGGCTATGCCGGAAACAATCATGCCGGTAGATATGAAACCGGGCAAAACTATCAAGCTGCAAGGGCAGCGTATGATGAGGAGGAAATGCCTCCCCCGAGGTACCGGCAGGGAAGGGCCGCGGTACCGGAACGTTACGACGAGGCTGACTCGACAAGACTCACCGCTTACCGGAACCCATTGGGAGAGCGCGTGGGAGAAAGACACCTACCAGAACGGGATGCGAGGCACCGTCTGGATAGAGTGTATTTGTCTGAAATGATCGAGGCGGAGGGTCCCCCGGGTCCAAAGTGCTTTGGCCCAAGGATCATGAAAGAGCAACCACCGGTTCGCAACTTCCAGTTACCCCGTGACACCAAAACATATGATGGCACCACTAAGCCAGAAGATTGGCTCGCGGATTACGTGACCGCGGTATACGTCGCTGGCGGCGGAGGATGTGTAGCCGGAGGAGGAAACCGGCGTTGGGCCGTGAGGATTGTGCCAACGTTTCTGGTGGGACCGGCAAGAATCTGGCTGAACAACTTGCCGGCAGGAAGCATAAACGGTTGGTTGGACTTTGAGGAAGCTTTTGTGAGCAACTTCAGTAGCACCTACCGGAGGCCCAACAGGCCTCAGCAGCTCGCTTTGTGCGTGCAACGCCCCGCAGGAAACGGACCGGGATTACCCGACCCGGTGGAACTCCATTAGAAACTCTTGTGAAGGGGTGATAGAAGCGCAAGCCATAGCTTGGTTTTGCAATGGATGCCGCAGAGGTTCGCCGTTGTGGCAAAAGCTACAGCGGAACATGCCGGTAACTTTGGCGGAGATGATACGTGTGGCGGATAACTACGCATTGGGAGACCCAATGCAACCGGCGGTGCAAGCCGAGCCGGAACAATCGAACCCGCCTCAGCAGCGCCAAGAGCAATACCGGGACAACCGGAACAACAAGAGGAGGGAGGATTTCCCGGATCGAAGGTACGGTCCGCAGCAAGTTGCTGCTGTACAAGAAAACTCTGATGCCAGCGGCAGCCAGAGGCAGAAAACCGGATCGCAGCCGTGGGCGGGTCCTAAGAAACAATGGGTCGAAAAGAAACCCTGGGGCCAGAAAAAGAATTGGCAGGAATCCGGTAAATACACCATGGAAGCCGCCATGGATCAACCTTGCCGGTGGCACACTCCAAATCCGGCTCACCCGTCAAACCATTTGACGAAGGACTGTTCTTGGACCAAGTACTTGATGCTCAAGGGAGCAGTAAAAGATGCGCAGGCACAAGGGTGCGCCACGATGCTACCACCATCTCAAGATATGCTACATCAGCATCAACTACCACCACCACCACCACTCACCGGAGCAAATGCTCTACCGGTACAGCCTCAACCAAACAGGCAGCAGTACCAGCAAGTCAATCAGGTGGGGGAAGGCCACGGCCAACCGCCTCCACCGGCACCTTTAGGCCGGAATGTTTATGAGGATCCGGATGTGTGCTGTGTTGTGTTCGTCACAGAGCCAACCGACAGGCAGAGCCTACGTCGCCGCTCCATGGAGGTGAACGCCGTGATGCCGGCAGTACCAAAATACATGCTGTGGTCAGATCAAGAGATCTCCTGGTCGTTCAAGGATCACCCTAAGATAATGCCTAATCCGGGTGGTTATGCTCTTGTGGTAGACCCAATCATGCATGGGCCAACTACTCGAGTCAAGTTCAGCAAGGTGCTGATAGACAATGGGAGCAGCATAAACATAATGTACCGGCACACCATGAACATGCTGGGCATAACAGAAAACATGCTACAGCCAACGCGTACGACTTTCCACGGAATCGTTCCGGGCCTGTCCTGCGCGCCAGTAGGAAAAGTCCGGGTGGATGTGTCATTTGGAGGACGTGACAATTGCCGGGTTGAGAACATTGAGTTTGAGGTGGTGGACTTAGATAGTCCTTACCATGCATTGCTGGGGAGACCGGCACTGGCAGCTTTCATGGCCTCAACTCACACGGCTTATCTCAAGATGAAGATGCCGGCACCTCGTGGACCCTTGACTGTGGTGGGAAACTACAAGATCTCGCTGCAAACTGCTTCCGCCGGATCGAATCTGGCTGAGTCGCTGGTGATTGCAGAGGAAAAAAGGAGGATGCAAACTGCGGTTGCGCTGGCTCAGTCTTCACAGTTGAGCTTAGCGGCAATGAGTGCAAGCTTGAACGCACCGGCATTTAAGCCGACAAAAGAAACAAAGGACATCGTGCTGGATCCGGCTTACCCTGAGCGCACCGTTCGTATCGGTGCCGGCCTCAGTGAGGCATAGGAAAGCGCGCTCGTCAGCTTCCTCCGTGAGAATCGGAATATCTTTGCCTGGTCTACAGAGGACTTGGTAGGTGTTCCGAGGGAGCTGGCTGAGCACTCTCTGAATGTCCGGAAAGATGCGAAGCCGGTGAGACAACCTTTACGCCGGTTTGCTGAGGATAGGAGAAAATTCATTGGAGAAGAAGTAACAAAGCTGTTGGTGGCACGTTTCATCGTGGAAGTGACGCATACTGAGTGGCTAGCCAATCCGGTGCTGGTTGAAAAGAAGAAAGAGGAGAATCTGGAGGCAAAAGCTCCAAAGGTGTGGCGCATGTGCATCGACTACACCAACCTGAACAAGACTTTCCCAAAAGACCCTTTCCCCTTACCCCAGATCGATCAGGTGATTGATTCCACTGCTGGGTGTGAGTTGTTGTCCTTCCTCGATGCTTACTCTGGTTTCCATCAAATCCCCCTGAAAAAGGAAGATCAAATAAAAACCGCGTTCATTACCCCGCACGGGGCTTATTGCTATGTCACTATGCCTTTTGGTTTGCGCAACGCTGGTGCAACGTACCAGCGCTGTATGCAAAAATGCTTGTTTGATCAAATTGGAAAAAATGTGCAAGTTTATGTGGATGATGTCGTGATAAAAACGAAGGTAAAAGATACCTTAATAGACGATATCCGGCAAACATTCGATAACTTAAGAAGGTTCCGGATGAAACTTAATCCGGCGAAATGCACTTTCGGTGTCCCTGCCGGTAAGTTGCTTGGCTTCCTTGTATCAAGCCGGGGCATTGAGGTGAATCCGGTAAAGATCCGGGCAATAGAAAGAATGACCATACCGCACGATCTCAAGGACGTGCAAAAATTTACCGGAAGCTTGGCATCGCTAAGCCGGTTCATAAGCAGATTGGGAGAAAAAGCTCTACCACTCTATGCTCTCATGAAAAAATCCGATACATTTGTCTGGACCCCTCAGGCAGACGCGGCATTTAAGGAGCTAAAAACAATGTTAGCCACAGCGCCAATACTGGCTTCACCTTTGGAAAGAGAGCCCATGTTGTTGTACATAGCAGCAACTAACCGGGTCGTAAGTGTAGTTGTGGTAGTAGAAAGAGAAGAGGAAGGAAAAACCGTCCAGAGGCCGGTATACTACCTGAGCGAGGTGCTCTCCCTCTCAAAGCAAAACTACCCGCACTTCCAGAAAATGACCTATGGCGTGTTCATGGCCGCCACAAAGCTTAAGCACTACTTTGAGGAGCACCCCATGAAGGTGGTGAGTGAGGCACCCATCTCCGATATCATGTGCAACAAAGATGCTAGCGGTAGGATCGCCAAATGGGCAATCCAGATATCACCATATGTGCCAATGTATGAAAGGAGAGATGCCATAAAATCACAAGCTTTAGCTGATTTCTTGGTTGATTGGGCGGAGATGCAATACAAGCCGCCGGAGCACAAAATAGAGTACTGGAAGATGCACTTTGATGGATCCAAACTTAAAGAGGGCCTAGGTGCCGGTGTGGTGCTTACCTCACCAAAGGGAGATCATCTCCGGTATGTTCTACAAGTACATTTCAGGGCATCGAACAATGTCGCTGAATACGAGGCTCTGATCCATGGGCTTAAGGTCGCAAAAGAAATCGGTGCACACCGGATCATTTGCTACGGAGATTCAGATCTTGTGGTACAACAATGTTCCGGAGATTGGGACGCAAAAGATGCCAACATGGCCTCATACAGGTTTCACGTGCAAAAGATTGCCGGATTTTTTGAAGGGTGTGAGTTTCACCATGTGCCGCGTGCGGAAAATGAAGCCGCGGATGCTTTATCCAAGCTGGGCTCATCTAGGCAAGAAATTCCTCCCGGAATAGCCTTGGCACACTTAAGAGTACCATCGATCAAACCAAGCCCGGAGTCGGAATCAATTTTCGTACCGGAATCACATGTTGTGCCAATGGATATCGATGAAGGAAACCCGGGGACTGTTCCGGCAAACTCGGGGACTATGCCGGCAAACTCGGGGACTGCTGCGTCCGTACCGGAGGAAGCAATGCTGGTGGATAACATGGACATAGACGTACCGGTGTTCCTAGTTCGGGAGGCACCATCTTGGGTTAAACCTATTAAGGAATTCCTGTTCAACGGCACCTTGCCGGTTGACGAAAATGAATCCGGAAGAATCCGAGAGGAGGTCCAAGGCATACACCATCATCAACGGCGAAGTGTACAAGAGAAGTGTTACCGGTGTCCTTCAAAGGTGTGTGGAACCGGAAGAAGGGAAAGAAATGCTAGCGGAAATTCACCAAGGGGAGTGTGGGCACCACGCTTCGTCAAGAGCGCTGGTGGCAAAAGTGTTCCGGCACGGGTTCTATTGGCCCACTGCCTTGGAAAATGCTGAGGATTTGGTAAGAAAATGCAACGGGTGCCAGAGGTACGCCAAGAAAAATCATACCCCAGCCTCCGGCCTAAAGACCATACCACTAACTTGGCCATTTGCTGTTTGGTGCCTTGACATGGTCGGCCCATTCAAAACTGCAAGGAGCAGCATGACCCACATTCTAGTAATGGTGGATAAATTCACTAAGTGGCTTGAGGTGAAACCTATCGCAAAATGTGATGGGCATACGGCTGTGAAGTTCCTAAAAGATGTCATCTTGCGGTATGGCTACCCGCATAGCATTATCACAGACAATGGCACAAACTTTGCTCAAGGTGAGTTCAAAAGATTTTGTGAGGACAACAATATCTGGTTAGATTTGTGCTCAGTAGCACACCCACAAGGCAATGGCCAAGTTGAAAGAACAAATGCTTTGGTACTTTCCGGTATCAAACCAAGACTCATCGATGCGGTGGAAAAGTCACCGGGGTGTTGGCTCGATGAGCTACCATCAATCGTTGTGGAGCATAAGAACAACTCCAAACCGGTCTACCGGATACACTCCATTCTTTATGGTTTATGGAGCGAGAAGCGGTCATACCAACCGACATTCTCCATGATTCACCAAGGGTGCAACTCTATACCGAAGAGGAGGTAAAAGAGGCCCGAGAAAACGATGTGGACTTGCTAGAAGAAGCAAGAGAATTGGCATTGGCAAGAACAGCCATTTACCGACAAAACCTCGAGACGCTATCATAGCCGGAAGGTTAACCCGAGGGTGTTCCGGGAAGGAGATCTGGTGTTACGCCTGGTGCAGCGCACTGAAGGCCGGCACAAGCTTTCACCCCCATGGGAGGGACATTTCATTGTGAGCAAGGCTCTCAACAATGATGCCTACTACCTAATTGATGCACAGGAATGGAGGAAAGGAAAGGCGGACAAATCCGGAGATGAGACCAAGCGTCCATGGAACGTAGCACTGTTGCGTCCTTTCTACTCATGAAGTTGTGGTGTAAGAAGTCCCTTTTTGTACCTTATCTGCTATAAATAAAAGATGTCGGAACCTCGAATGAATCTCGGGGACTACCCCTATTGCATGCAATATGTTTATTTTTTTTCAGCTTACCGGTTGCTTATTGAACACTTTTTCTTTCCGGTTTAGTAGTGTGCTAAACCCTACCGGAGTCTTCGACTCTGCTGTTGTCCGCAACCCGGCTTCATGGCAAGCAAGATAAACCGGTAGGGGACAAGCACATGAACTGCGAAGAGAGAGAGCGGGAAAGAACAATCCGGAAAAATTTAACTAACCCCGGTTGTACCGGCTTTTTGCAAAAATCTCGAGTTATTTCTAAGTTCAAGAAAGTGCTTGCTTGGTAAAAGAACTTTGTGCTCATACGCCAAAACGCCCAGAGAAGGTAGGCAGAGCCAAAGCAAAAGAGCCAAGTGTGCATCGAATTGGATGCGGAAACAATTTCGGAATCATTGCAGTGCAAGACAAAATCAGAATGATAAGCAAAATGCTAAGTTAACAAACCAACATAGCTTAATAAGTTACCGGTATGCAAGACACCGGCATAAAGTTGTACCACAACCAAAAGGATAAGTTTTATCTTACATCATAAACCCCGGCATACCGGGGTAGAATTTAATCAACATTGTTTTGAGACAGACAGGGGCAACCAAGCATATCATAGCAAGTGTTCGGGCAGCGAGGAGCTTCGGGAGGCACAACATCAGCTTCTGGAGCTTCCGGAGGCTGCTCACCGGCACCGGCATCTTCCTCTCCCTCGTCCTCTTCTTCCTCTTCGTCACTGAGGTAGTCGCGGACGTCAGGAGGAGGGGGGATGAAGGTGCGGACCTGGGCGTACTCAGCAAGCCGGTAGGCCCGATCCTGCCGCTTCGCGGTAAGGACCGGGTCCACATCAGTTGGAGCATTTTCGCGCACGCCGAGGAGCGCATCCAGATCCAAGTCTTCGTACCAGGAGCAGGCGACGCGCAGCGCCGTATCCGCTCCGGCACGAGTCGCAGAGCACTGCCACTCGCGGATCCTCCGCCCGGCATCTTTCAGCCGCTCGGAGGTGAGCGTCGGGGTGGCCGGCAGCGCTTCTCCAGGCCACAAAACCTTGTAGAGCTGGATCGCCACGTCAGGCAGGTCGGAGAGATGCCGGTCCACAGCGCGCATATGCTGGACGCGGGCAGAAAGGGCAACCAAGTGATCATAAGGATCCCAAGGCGCGGCCAGATCCTGGAATTGCTTCGCAACCCGGCGATCGGAAACTTTCTTTTCCGCGTGCACCTGGGAGTCCGGAAAGAGTTCTGCAAAATAGAGGAAAGATATAAGGGAAATGCTATCGGAACATATAAGCTTATAAGCAAACGCCGGAAAAGAAAGAAGAAACACTTACTGAAGGCGAGCGCGTCGGTTCGCGTGACCATCTCATCGTACTCCTTCTGCTCCGCGGTTAAGCGGGCGACCTGGTCTTCGGCAGCCTTCCGGAACTTGCCCATTTCCTCCAGCTCTGCCCTCAGCACCGTAGTGGAGTTGGCGGAATCATCCACAACCTCCGTCGGCTCTGGCCTCGGCTGCTGCCTTGGCATCCTTCAGCTCTTGGTCATGCTTGGAGCGCGGCCTGGATAGCCTGTTCCTTGAGCTCCCTGGAGGCGGTCTTCTGGGCATCCAGGGCCTTCTGGTGATCCCGGATGAGCTGCTCCTTTTCAGCTGGAATCCGGAAAAAAGGAAATTCAAACAAGAGTATAACCGGTAAAGCACGAAAAAAAAATGCAACCGGAGAAAAACAGTACCTTGAAGGTTGCTAAGCTGGGTCTTGAGGGCCTCAATGGAGGCCTCCGGAATGGCTGTTGTGCGAAAATCCGTAAGTTCTAAGAAGCAAAATCTGTGCATAAGAAAGAAGACAGATCCACAAAGGAAACAAACCTTGGCAGTGGCTGTGGGCTTCGGCAAGGTCCGATGCTCCCAGAGAAGCTCCTCGAAGAGCTACTTCCGAGCATCCGCCGTGCTCTGTTCAAAGGAGAACAATTGTGAGAAAGAAGCCGGTTTCTGCTTGCTTTTACCTAAGTTTCACGCTAAGATCTGCGTTCTTAACCCGAAACTCGGGGACTGGCTATACCGTTTTTTCAAGTTTTTGCTTAAGTTTCGCGCTAAGAGTTGCGCTCTCAACCCAAAACTCGGGGACTGGGAGGATATATATGAATCCGGAAAGAGAAAAACCGGCATCTACAGAAAAGTTGCAAAAAAGATTGGTGAAACTTACCACCACGTTGCTGGTGGCGTCGTGCCACGCGTTGTCGAACTCCTTCACTGCGCGCTTGAGCCGCATGAAGTGTTCCTCTGTGCACCGGGGTCCAGCGGGGTCTGGCGCCGGGAGCCGGTCCTTCCCCAGGCCGCGGGTGGATGCGGATATATCTGCATCGTTCCACTTCTGTGCGTAGGGGAGAAGGTGCCCCAGGTCGCGGCCTTCGCGCTTCAGCTCAACGATCCGGCCGAAGAGGCCGGAAGGTTTTTCCCCAACGACAGTAGCAGCGGGGCTGACGTGCAGCGCCAAAGGCTGCGGGCCAGTGGCCGAGGTGCTGCCCTCCATAGCCTTTCCCCTGGAAGCCCCCGGCTTGAGGAACTTCGTGATCTTGAGGGTCTCGGGAGGCAGCGTCGGCTTGGCCGCGGAGGGCTTTTGGCTTAGCGGCGGTGTTGGGTTGGCCCCAGTAGGCTCAAGGATAGGAGCTTCTGGCGGCGGTGTAGAGGAGGCCGGCGCGGAAGTATCCGGCGCGGCCTTGGAGGGGGAAGAGCTAGTGTGCTTCTTCTTCTTTTTCTTCGGGGCGAGAGGAACCAGAGGTTCCGCCCGCCCGGCAGCTTCATCGTCGGCGCCGGTGTTGCTGGCGCCGGTGTCTTGGTTTTCTGGAGGGGAGGTGAGATCCTCCTCCGCGCGGTGATCAGGAGGTGTAGGGGCCGCGCGCCCCGCACTTGTGGTGCCTCCCAGAGGGGAGGCAGAAAGGTCGCCGGTACCAGATGGTACCGGGCTTGACTGAGGAGGAGGAGTTGGGGCCCTGGCGGTTCCCTCGGAGGTTTCCGGCTTCGAGCCGCTGGCGCTCTTGGAGAGCTTGAGCGCAGGGCTGAACAAGAGAGAGAAAAGATCAAAAACGGCAAAAGAAACGAAAAGTGTGGAAAACGAAGCAAATAGAGGAACAAAGATCTTACCCTGAAGAGACCGGCATCTGCTTGTTCTTGTAGCGCCTCTTGCCAGTCTCTTTCCCCCCAAGGACTTCCGTTCAGAACCGTTTGGCGTGGGGAGCTTGGCTGGAGCCGGCGTCAGGTGCAGGCGCCTTGTTCTTCCTGCTCTGAGGCATGAGCTTCTCCAGGAACTCGTGGCCGACCTCGGCCTGCAGGGGAGCCACGTGCTCGTGGACCTGTGGTTCGGTGCCAGCTGAGGGAGCGTCTACATAAGGAAAGTAGCAACAGTATATAAGAGACCAGAAGAGGAAACTACCTCAATCATGGTGAGCTCATCGTCAGAACCGGAAGCCGCAGAAGAAAAGTTACCAGGGCGCTGAGTGGGGATGCGGCCCATCTTGAGATCGTGCCAAGGGACGAAGGGATCTGGATCAACCTTGTCCAAAGGACGCTTCCGGCAAGGGCCTCGCCGATCTGATTCGATGCGAGGGAAGCGGTCCTTGGCCTGAAAACAAAAAGAAAATCAGTTAGCCACAGCATAAAAGTTACCGGTAGAACAGCCCGGGTGGCGCAATCTCTTACTTCCTTGGTTGGAGGGTTGAGGGAGCTGAGAGGCAGAAAGCCCCACTCCCAGTCATCCGACATGTCCATTTGGCATATTTGATTAGCCTTGCGGACTACATCCGCTTTGCTTAAGGGAAGGCCGGTGATCTTGGTGGGATCGCCAAGACCGTACATCTCGCTTATCTTGTGCGCCCGGCGCTTAAGGGGAAGCACCCGGCGGCAGATGAAGGTGCGGATAATATCGTCGGAGAAGATGTTGGTCTCCTTCATCAGCTTCTCCATGAAGCGTACGACCCGGTTCGTCTCAATGTGATCCGTACCGGGGAAGTAGCCCCAGTTGGCTTTGGCGGGCGGCGCCGGATTGAAAGCCGGCAGGTTAATGAGATCCGCGGCGCCGTTGTTCTTCACGTAGAAGAATGTCGTCTGCCACAACCGGCAAGACTCGAGGCCGTTGAACTTAAAAAAGGGGCTCCCTTGACGGGAGCCGATGATACAAGACCCGCATTGAACGGGGGGTTTGGGCTTGGGAATATCCTTGCCCTGGACCGAATTGATCCGGAGAGAGAAAAAGCGAGCAAAGGTCTCGCGAGCGGGGCGGATGCCGATGTAGCCTTCCATGAAGGCAACAAAGCAAGAGAGATAGAAAACGGCGTTGCCGGGAAGGTGGTGAGGCTAGAGTCAATAAAAATCAAGAAATTGGCGGAAGAAGTCAGAGGCAGGAAGGCCGAAGCCACGCTCAAAGTGAGCAAGAAAGACAACGACCTCACCGGGTTCAAGCACCGGTTCGATCTCGTCGCACGGAAGCCGGCAGGGAGACTCCCTCCGGTATCCTCCGAGACCGGTAAAGCCGGTCAATCTCGTGTTGTGTCACGTCGGAACCTCTCCGGGCTCCGCGTGTGATACGGAAAGATCCTTTCCGGGGGCCCGGCTGGAGGTGCCGACCTCTTGGTCTTTGCCGGATTCAGTTTCCATCCGGGCAAGATCTGCGGTTAGCCCGTCGGAAGCACTACTTCCTTGGCTACTAGAAGATGAGGTGACAAGAGATTCCTCGCTAGACATGTGGATCCGGAGGACGCCGGTATCTACCGCAAAACAGTTTTCCCAAAAACTACCCTCGCGCGAAGATCTACGAGTAAGAGGAAAAGCAAAATAAAAAGGAAGTAAATACTCTACCGGCCCAAGATCTGGAAAGCAAAGAGAAAAGAGGTAAATGTGTATTGAGCCTAACCTGAGGCGGCGGAGGCGCTTAGGAAGAAGTTCACCGGAAAAATGGCGAGCCCCTGGCCGTCGACGAAGGCTGGCGACGGAGAAGGGCGAAGTACGCCGGAGGAAGCTCGAATTAGCGGCGAAGAGGGAACGCAGCAGGAACTCCGCGCGATGAAGATCTTCAGCACAGCGAGAGCAGCGTCGCAACGTCGACGGGAGCAGCGCTCTGGCAGCGACCGGCGGCGGCGAGGAAGCTGGGGGCGAAGGGCTCGAAGTACTCTGGAAATGGGGGCAAATGCGAAGAAGAAGATGAAGTGGAACCGCTCCGCCCTTATATAGAAAGGAAAGGAAGTGGGCCGAAAACTGCTGGGCCGCGGCGGTTCGCGTCATGGGCCGCCACGTGGCGTGAAGATACACGCGCAGAAAACATAATGCCACAGGGAGGCCACACGGATCCGGAACGGCTACGAGGATCCGGTGTGGCATCATAAATGCTGGCGCAGAAGTCGAAGGGAAGTGACCCACGACAGCGGCGCGTCGGGACACGTGCGCATGTCAGCGACGGCGCCTGTACCCGAGAAATTCTCGACTTCATCGAGGAGAGAGTTAATGACAAAGATGCCGGGGAAAAAGATATCGGAGGCCCCTTGAAAAGAGAGAAAGAAGTAAGTCCGGTGAAGATGCCGGAAGACCTAAGCTCACCACCGGAAAGGTTAAACCGGTACCTTAAAGTATGAGAACCTGGCATGGTCCGTCGGATAGGATCCGCTGGACTATACCAGCTTCGGGGACTAATGTTGGGGGGATGACCCCCGGTATGCCAAAGGCATGCCAAAACCGGATGGTTTAGGCCATCAAGATACCGGTTTAATGTTTATGCCGGAGCACGAGGTTGAGAGTTTGGCTAAGTGAACTTAAGCCGGTATCCCCAGGAGGGGTATACCGGAACCGAATAGATAAAGACACCGGGCACCGGTAAGAAATGCACTGTAGCACGTCGGCAAGACTGGTCAAAGATTCTCTCCAGAGCTAGAAGACAAAGACGAGCTAAGCAAAGTAGCTTTAAACGAAGCCCTGACGATAAAGAAGAGGATGACGCTGAAAGAAGCCAGAGGACGTCAGCCTCCTTGATTAAAGAAGACCCCGGTGTCATCTATGATTAAAGTAACTTTGTAAAGTAGTTTGTCTAGTCAAAGATGCCATTAGGGTTTCTTCTCCTGTAAGCCACCTTCTCCCCTATATAAGGAGAAGGGGCAGCCCTCTTCACGGGCATGCATGCATGTGTGTACGTACGCATGTGAGTCCTTGTATTCAGAAACCTGTAACCTTGTTGTTCATGGAATAGACAAGATCTAGAACGGGGTTCATCCTTGTGTCTTTCTTCTTCTACCTCTGGCCTTGGCCAAGTTCTTGAGGAAAGCACCCGGAAGTTTATCCTACCTGATCACAAACCCTCCCCCGAATCCTCTAGCGTCCATTCGGCCCCAACTTAAGCCATCCTATGGCATCTGTCTGTTCACCACGACGACAGGGGTAGACGCGGCCTGGGCGGAGCCTGAAGGTGATGGTCCCGCAGGTGGCTAGTGAGGAAGTCCGCGTGACCGTCTCTTTCTTGAAGGAAAAATAGTATTGAAACAAGGGCAACTCAGGCGTTACCTGGAGATGACCCTCACAGAGGGTGACGTGGTTGGTGATGGCGAGGACAATGTTGGGCGAGATGTTGTGGGGCTGCAGGTTGTACTCTTTAAGGATTTCCGTGAAGAAGTCGCTTGGCAGCAACGAGAACCCGCGTTCGACCAATGCCTTGGTCAACACCCACTCTCCGGCTTAGGGCGCCGGGATCAGGGCAACCGGAACCGTTCGCCAGGATCCGGGTTGCAGCAAGCCTTCTGCCTCGAGGTTGCGGAGCTCACTCTATGTGGTGGTGCAGTGCCACCATTGCCCTTTGACTTCGTGATGTCTACGCACGCTTCTATTCCTGTAGACAGTGTTGGGCCTCCAAGAGCAGAGGTTTGTAGAACAGCAGCAAGTTTCCCTTAAGTGAATCACCCAAGGTTTATCGAACTCAGGGAGGTAGAGGTCGGAGATATCCCTCTCAAGCAACCCTGCAATTAAGATACAAGAAGTCTCTTGTGTCCCCAACACACCTAATACACTTGTCAGGTGTATAGGTGCACTAGTTCGGCGAAGAGATAGTGAAATACAAGTATAATGGATGATAGTAAGTAGTAATGGCAATCTGAAATAAAGATGGCAGCAAGATAACATGTAACAGAACTTGTTGGAAACGGTGTTTCAATACTTAGAAACAAGGCCTAGGGATCATACTTTCACTAGTGGACACTCTCAACATTGCAATCATAATTGAATATAAATATAAGCACTTCACTATGCTATTCTGAATTACTCTCTGGCGGGATAACGAACACTAATTCACCGTGTAGGGCTGCAAGAGCAAACCTTAAAGATGTATTCCCAAGTACTAATAAACACCCCACGCTGTCACTGTGAGCATTCATAGGAGGTACTAACACACCACAATTTCATAGAGACATCCAACTCAAATCATAACCCAGTGAACAAGTATTACGTGAAATATAGCCTAAGAGACCCACACGGTGCACACACTCGTCACCTTTACACACGTGGGACAAGGAGTCTCCGGAGATCACATAAGTAAAATCCACTTGAATAGCATAACGACATCTAGATTACAAAGCTCATCATATGGATCTCAATCATGTAAAGCAGCTCATGAGATCATTGTATTGAAGTACATGGGAGAGAGAGATTAACCACATAGCTACCGGTAAAGCCCTCAGCCTCGGGGGAGAACTACTCCCTCATCATGGGAGACAGCAGCGGCGATGAAGATGGCGGTGGTGTCGATGGAGATGGCTTCCGGGGGCAATTCCCCGTCCCGGCGGCGTGCCGGAACAGAGACTTTTGTCCCCCGAAACGGAGTTTCGCGATGGCGGCGCCGTCCCTGGAGTCTTTCTGGAGTTTCGTAAATTGTTGTAGGGTTTTTAGGTCGCGAGGGATTTTATAGGCGAAGAGGCGGCACAAGGGGGTGCCTAGGGGGCCCACCCCATAGGGCGGCGCGCCCCCTCCTAGGCCGCGCCAGCCTATTGTGTGGAGGCCCTGGGCCTCCTCTCCGTCTCCCCTTCGGTGTTCTGGTCCGTCTCGGTGAAATAAGATGTTTGGCTTTTGTTTCGTCGAATTCCGAGAATATTGCCCGAACAGCCTTTACGGAACCAAAAATAGCGAGAAAACGAGGCTCGGACCTCGGCATCTTGTTAATAGGTTAGTTCCGGAAAATGCATAAAATCATTATAAAGTGTGAGCAAAACATGTAGGTATTGTCATAAAACTAGCATGGAACATCAGAAATTATAGATACGTTGGAGACGTATCAAGCATCCCAAGCTTAGTTCCTACTCGCCCTCGAGTAGGTAAACGATAACAAGGATAATTTCTGAAGTGACATGCTGCTATCATAATCTTGATCAATACTATTGTAAAGCATATGAAATGAATGAAGTGATTCAAAGCAATGGTAAAGAAAATTACTAAACAACTGAATCATATAGCAAAGACTTTTCATGAATAGTACTTTCAAGACAAGCATCAATAAGTCTTGCATAAGAGTTAACTCATAAAGCAATAGATTCTTAGTAGAAAGTTTTGAAGCAACACAAAGGATGATTAAGTTTCAGCAATTGCTTTCAACTTTCAGCATGTATATCTCATTGATAATTGTCAACATAAAGCAATATAACAAGTGCAATAAGTAAGTATGTAGGAATCAATGCACACAATTGACACAAGTGTTTGCTTCTAAGATAGAAAGAAGTAGGTAAACTGACTCAACATAAAGTAAAAGAATGGCCCTTCACAGAGGGAAGCATGGATTACTATTTTTGTGCTAGAGCTTTTATTTTGAAAACATAGAAACAATTTTGTCAACGGTAGTAATAATTCATATGTGTTATGCATAAGACATCCTACAAGTTGCAAGCCTCATGCATAGAATACCAATAGTGCTCGCACCTTGTCCTAATTAGCTTGGATTTACATGGATTATCATTGCATAACATATGTTTCAACCAAGTGTCACAAAGGGGTACCTCTATGCCGCATGTACAAAGGTCCAAGGAGATAGATCGCATTTGATTTCTCGTTTTTGATAGATCTCAACTAAGGACATCCATACCGGGACAACATAGAAAACAGATAATGGACTCCTCTTTAATGCATAAGCATTCAACAACAGATAATATTCTCATAAGAGATTGAGGATTAATGTCCAAACTGAAACTTCCACCATGATTCATGGCTTTAGTTAGCGGCCCAATGTTCTTCTCTAACAATATGCATACTCACACCATTTATTCATGATAAATCACCCTTACTTCAGACAAGACAAACATGCATAGCAACTCACATGATATTCAACAAAGGTGTAATAGTTGATGGCGTCCCCAGAAACATGGTTACCGCTCAACAAGCAACTTATAAGAAATAAGATACATAAGCTACATATTCTTTACCACAATAGTTTTTAAGGCTATTTTCCCATGAGCTATATATTGCAAAGACAAGGAATGAAATTTTAAAGGTAGCACTCAAGCAATTTACTTTGGAATGGCAGAAAAATACCACATATAGGTAGTTATGGTGGACAAATGGCATGAGTTTTGGTTCAAGGTTTTTGGATGCACGAGAAGCATTTCCTCTCAGTACAAGGCTTTGGCTAGCAAGGTTGTTTGAAGCAAACACAAGTATGAACCGGTACATCAAAAATTACATAAGAACATATTGCAAGCATTATAAGACTCTACACTGTCTTCCTTGTTGTTCAAACACTTCACCAGAAAATATCTAGACTTTTAGAGAGACCAATCATGCAAACCAAATTTCAACAAGCTCTACGGTAGTTCTCCACTAATAGGTTTAAACTACATGATGCAAGAGCTTAAACATGATCTATGAGAGCTCAAAACAATTGCCAACTATCAAATTATTCAAAACCATATACCATTTACCACATGAAGCATTTTCTGTTTCCAACCAAATAGCAATTAACGAAGCAGTTTTCAACTCCGCCATGAACATTAAAAGTAAAAGCGAAGAACACTAGTGTTCATATGAAAAATCGGAGTGTGTCTCTCTCCCACACAAGGTATGATCCAATTTATTCAGAGAACTAATATAACAAAATGAAAATAAAAGCACACAGACGCTCCAAGTAAAGTACATAAGATGTGACGGAATAAAAATATAGTTTCACTAGAGATGACCTGATAAGTTGTTGATGAAGAAGGGTATGCCTTGGGCATCCCCAAGCTTAGATGCTTGAGTCTTCTTGAAATATGCAGTGATGAACCACGGGGGCATCCCCAAGCTTAGACTCTTCACTCTTCTTGATCACATTATATCACCCTTCTCTCTTGACCCTTGAAAACTTCTACCACACCAAACTTCTCATAAACTTCATTAGAGGGTTAGTGCATAATCAAAAATTCACATGTTCAGAAAGGACACAATCATTCTTAACACTTCTGTACATTACCCAAAGCTACTGAAAGTTAATGGAACAAAGAAATCCACTCAACACAGTAAAAGAGGCAATGCGAAATAAAAGGCAGAATCTGTCAAAACAGAACAGTCCGTAAAGACAAATTTTTTAGAGGCACTTAACGAGGCTCGGATGAAAAAGCTCAAAACTAATGAAAGTTGCGTACATATCTGAGGATCACGCATGTAAATTTGCAGCATTTTACGAGTTTCCTACTGAGAGATCTACTCAAATTCGTGACAGGTAGAAATCTGTTTCTGCGCAGAAATCCAAATCTAGTATCAACCTTCTATTAGAGACTTTACTTGGCACAACAATGCAATAAAATAAATATAAGGAGAGGTTGCTAAAGTAGTAACAACTTCCAAGACGCAACAAAACAGTAGCAAAATAAAAACATGGGTTATCTCCCAAGAAGTGCTTTCTTTTATAGCCATTAAGATGGGCTCAGTAATTTTAATGATGCTCGCGCAAGAAATAAGAGTTGAAGCAAAAGAGAGCATCAAAAGCAAATAAGAAACACTTTTAATTCTAACCCACTTCCTATGAAAAGGAATCTTGTAAATAAACAAGTCATGTAAGCATAATGCAACAAGCATAGAAAGGCAACACAAGCGCAACTTCAAGATTCTCAACATAAAGAGGGGAAACTTAATATTACTAAGATGCATATAACCATGTTTCCCTCTCTCATAAAGATTTTCAGTAGCATCATGAACAAACTCAACAATATAACTATCACATAAAGCATTCTTATTCACATGCATAAAAGTATCATTACTCTGCACATAAGCATAATCAATTTTATTAGTAATAGTGGGAGTAAAACTATCACAACCATCATTGTAATTATCATAAATTGCAGGCATGGTATAATCATAATAAACTTTATCCTCCATAGTAGGTGGCACCAAAATACCACTATCATTATAATCATCATAAATGGGAGGCAAAGTATCATCAAAGAAAATTTTCTCCTCAAAACTTGGGGGACTAAAAATATCACAACCAGCTTCCCCAAGCTTAAATTCTTCCATAGCATTAGCAATAATAGTATTCAAAGAGTTCATGCTAATAACATTGCTACAACTATTTTGCAAACAAAGTTCCATGGGTTTTTTAATTCTCTCTTCAAACACATCATGTCCTAATTCAATATAAAGTTCATAAAGATCTCTAATTTTTTTTGTTGTTTTCCATTAAGCCTAGCTAGTGAAAATAAAAACAAGAAACAAAAAGATATAATTGCAGGATCTAAAGGAAATACCTTCGAGCACCCACACACCGGCAACAGTGCTAGGAAATAGCTTAGTAGTCGGAGGATGTGAATACATTTTACCTTACCTCCCCGGCAACGGCGCCGGAAAATAGCTTGTTGCCGTGGGAGGCAATTCTCTGCGGTGTAACTTTTCTTCAGATCCCCGGCAACGGCGCCAGAAAATAGCTTGATGTCTACGCACGCTTCTATTACTGTAGACAGTGTTGGGCCTCCAAGAGCAGAGGTTTGTAGAACAGCAGCAAGTTTCCCTTAAGTGAATCACCCAAGGTTTATCGAACTCATGGAGGTAGAGGTCAGAGATATCCCTCTCAAGCAACCCTGCAGTTAAGATACAAGAAGTCTCTTGTGTCCCCAACACACCTATTACACTTGTCAGATGTATAGGTGCACTAGTTCGGCGAAGAGATAGTGAAATACAAGTATAATGGATGATTGTAAGTAGTAATTGCAATCTGAAATAAAGATGGCAGCAAGCAAACATGTAACAGAACTTGTTGGAAACGCTGTTTCAATACTTAGAAACAAGGCCTAGGGATCATACTTTCACTAGTGGACACTCTCAACATTGCAATCATAATTGAATAGAAATATAAGCACTTCACTATGCTATTCTGAATTACTCTCTGGCCGGATAACGAACACTAATTCACCGTGTAGGGCTGCAAGACCAAACCTTAAAGATGTATTCCCAAGTACTAATAAACACCCCACGCTGTCATCGTGAGCATTCATAGGAGGTACTAACACACCACAATTTCATAGAGACATCCAACTCAAATCATAACCCAGTGAACAAGTATTCTGTGAAATATAGCCTAAGAGACCCACACGGTGCACCCACTGTCACCTTTACACACGTGGGACAAGGAGTCTCCGGAGATCACATAAATAAAATCCACTTGAATAGCATAACGACATCTAGATTACAAAGCTCATCATATGGATCTCAATCATGTAAAGCAGCTCATGAGATCATTGTATTGAAGTACATGGGAGAGAGAGATTAACCACATAGCTACCGGTAAAGCCCTCAGCCTCGGGGGAGAACTACTCCCTCCTCATCATGGGAGACAACATCGGCGATGAAGATGGCGGTGGTGTCGATGGAGATGGCTTCCGGGGGCAATTCCCCGTCCCGGCGGCGTGCCGGAACAGAGACTTCTGTCCCCCGAAACGGAGTTTCGCGATGGCGGCGGCGTCCCTGGAGTCTTTCTGGAGTTTCGTCAATTGTTGTAGGGTTTTTAGGTCGCGAGGGATTTTATAGGCGAAGAGGCGGCGCAAGGGGGTGCCTGGGGGGCCCACCCCATAGGGCGGTGCGCCCCCCTCCTAGGTCGCGCCAGCCTATGGTGTGGAGGCCCTGGGCCTCCTCTCCGTCTCCCCTTCGGTGTTATGGTCCGTCTCGGTGAAATAAGATGTTTGGCTTTTGTTTCGTCGAATTCCGAGAATATTGCCCGAACAGCCTTTTCGGAACCAAAAACGGCAGAAAACCGGAACCGGCACCTCGGCATCTTGTTAATAGGTTAGTTCCGGAAAATGCATAAAATCATTATAAAGTGTGAGCAAAACATGTAGGTATTGTCATAAAACTAGCATGGAACATCAGAAATTATAGATACGTTGGAGACGTATCACCTCGCCTTTGCGAGATCGAGCCTTTGACTTCTTGGTGGCGACCTCTGATACGTCTCCGACGTATCGATAATTTCTTATGTTCCATGCCACATTATTGGTGATATCTACATGTTTTATACACACTTTATGTCATTATTATGCGTTTTCCGGAACTAACCTATTGACGAGATGTCGAAGGGCCGATTCTCGTTTTCTCGTTTTTGGTTCCGAAAATCCTAGTAAGGATATATTCTCGAAATCGGACGAAATCAAGGCCCAGCATCCTATTTTTCCACGAAGCTTCCAGAACACCCGAGAGTCGCCAGAGGGGGCCACTGGGCCCCCAGATGACAGGGCGGCGCGGCCTAGGGGGGGGGGCGCCCCCCTAGTGTGTCACCGCCTCGTCGCCTCCCCGACTCCGCCTCTTCGCCTATAAAAAGGTCCCTGACCTAAATCTTCGATACGGAAAAGCCACGGTACGAAAAACCTTCCAGAGCCGCCGCCATCGCGAAGCCAAGATCTGGGGGACAGGAGTCTCTGTTTCGGCACGCCGCCGGGACGGGGAAGTGCCCCCGGAAGGCTCCTCCATCGACACCACCGCCATCTTCATCAACGCTGCTGTCTCCCATGAGGAGGGAGTAGTTCTCCATCGAGGCTCGGGGCTGTACCGGTAGCTATGTGGTTAATCTCTCTCCTATGTACTTCAATACAATAATCTCATGAGCTGCCTTACATGATTGAGATTCATATGATGATGCTTGTAATCTAGATGTCATTGCGCTAGTCAAGTGGGTTTTACTTATGTGATCTCCGGAGACTCCTTGTCCCACGTGTGTAAAGGTGACAGTGTGTGCACCGTGTGGGTCTCTTAGGCTATATTTCACATAATACTTATTCACTGTTATGAATGGCATAGTGAAGTGCTTATTTATATCTCTTTATGATTGCAATGTGTTTTGTATCACAATATATATGTGTGCTACTCTAGTGATGTTATTAAAGTAGTTTATTCCTCCCGCACGGTGTAATGGTGACGAGTGTGTGCATCGTGTAGTACTTGGCGTAGGCTATGATTGTGATCTCTTGTAGATTATGAAGTTAACTATTGCTATGATAGTATTGATGTGATCTATTCCTCCTTTCATAGTGTGAAGGTGACGAGTGTGCATGCTATGTTAGTACTTGGTTTGGTTATGTTGATCTGTTATGCACTCTAAGGTTATTTAAATATGAACATTGAATATTGTGGAGCTTGTTAACTCCGGCATTGAGGGTTCGTGTAATCCTACACGATTAGTGGTGTTCATCATCCAACAAGAGAGTGTAGAGTCTAGCATCTATTTATTTATTCTGTTATGTGATCAATGTTGAGGGTGTCCACTAGTGAAAGTATGATCCCTAGGCATTGTTCCTAAATACTGCTATCGCTGCTTGTTTACTATTTTACTGCATCTGTACTTCCTGCAATATTCCTACCATCAACTGCACGCCAGCAAGCACTTTTCTGGCGCCGTTACTACTGCTCATATTTATTCATACCACATGTATTTCACTATCTCTTCGCCGAACTAGTGCACCTATTAGGTGTGTTGGGGACACAAGAGACATCTTGCTTTGTGGTTGCAGGGTTGCATGAGAGGGATATCTTTGACCTCTTCCTCCCCGAGTTCGATAAACCTTGGGTGATCCACTTAAGGGAAACTTGCTGCTTTTCTACAAACCTCTGCTCTTGGAGGCCCAACACTGTCTACAAGAATAGAAGCACCCGTAGACATCAAGCACTTTTCACGGCGCCGTTGCCGGGGAGGAAAGGTAAAAGGCACTCATACTCCGGTCCCAGGTAAAGTACTTTTCTGTTGCCGTTGTGTGTGTGCTCGAAGCTATTTCCTTTAGATCCTGCAATTGCATCTTTTTGTTTCTTGTTTACACTAGTTTGGCATAATGGACAACAATGAGCTTCTTATTCTATTTCCTGATTTAAGACATGGATGGTTTGATGCGAAAATTAAAAAACCCATGGAACATATTAGTATGAACACTTTGAATACCATTGTTGCTAATGATATAGAAAGTTCTAAGCTTGGGGAAGCTGGTTTTGATGAGCATGATCTTTTTAGTCCCCCAAGCATTGAGGAGAAAATTTTCTTTGATGATACTTTGCCTCCTATTTATGATGATTATAATGATAGTGGTCTTTTGGTGCCACCTACTATGGAGAGTAAATTTTGTTGTGATTATACTATGCCTCCTACACTTGATGAGAATAATAATGATAGCTACTTTGTTGAATTTGCTCCCACTACAACTAATAAAATTGATTATGCTTATGTGGAGAGTAATAATTTTATGCATGAGACTCATGATAAGAATGTTTCATTTGATAGTTATATTGTTGAGTTTGCTCATGATGCTACTGGATATTATTATGAGAGAGGAAAATATGGTTGTAGAAATTTTCATGTTACTAAAACACCTCTCTTTTTGCTGAAAATCTTGAAGCTGCACTTGTTTTATCTTTCTATGCTTGTTGCATTATGTTTCATGAATTTGTTTATTTACAAGATTCCTATGCATAGGAAGCATGTTAGACTTAAATGTGTTTTGAATTTGCCTCTTGATGCTCTCTTTTGCTTCAAATACTATTTCTTGCGAGTGCATCATTAAAACTGCTAAGCCCATCTTAATGGCTATAAAGAAAGAACTTCTTGGGAGATAACCCATGTGTTTATTTTGCTACAGTACTTTTATTTTATATTTGAGTCTTGGAAGTTGTTACTACTGTAGCAACCTCTCCTTATCTTAGTTTTGTTGCATTGTTGTGCCAAGTAAAGTCTTTGATAGTAAGGTTCATACTAGATTTGGATTACTGCGCAGAAACAGATTTCTTGCTGTCACGAATCTGGGCCTAATTCTCTGTAGGTAACTCAGAAAATTATGCCAATTTACGTGAGTGATCCTCAGATATGTACGCAACTTTCATTCAATTTGGGCATTTTCATCTGAGCAAGTCTGTTGCCTCAATAAAATTCGCCTTTACGGACTGTTCTGTTTTGACAGATTCTGCCTTTTATTTCGCATTGCTTCTTTCGCTGTGTTGGGTGGATTTCTTTGTTCCATTACCTTCCAGTAGCTTTGAGCAATGTCCGAAGTGTTAAGAATGATTGTGTCACCTCTGAACATGTGAATTTTTGATTATGCACTAACCCTCTAATGAGTTTGTTTCGAGTTTGGTGTGAAGGAAGTTTTCAAGGGTCAAGAGAGGAGGATGATATACTATGATCAAGAAGAGTGAAAAGTCTAAGCTTGGGGATGCCCCCGTGGTTCATCCCTGCATATTTTAAGAAGACTCAAGCGTCTAAGCTTGGGGATGCCCAAGGCATCCCCTTCTTCATCGACAACATTATCAGGTTCCTCCCCTGAAACTATATTTTTATTCCATCACATCTTATGTGCTTTGCTTGGAGCGTCGGTTTGTTTTTGTTTTTGTTTTTTATTGAATAAAATGGATCCTAGCATTCATTGTGTGGGAGAGAGACACGCTCCGCTGTTGCATATGGACAAGTATGTCCTTAGGCTTTACTCATAGTATTCATGGCGAAGGTTGAATCTTCTTCGTTAAATTGTTATATGGTTGGAATCGGGAAATGCTACATGTAGTAATTCTAAAATGTCTTGGATAATTTGATACTTGGCAATTGTTGTGCTCATGTTTAAGCTCTTGCATCATATACTTTGCACCCATTAATGAAGAAACACTTAGAGCTTGCTAAATTTGGTTTGCATATTTGGTCTCTCTAAAGTCTAGATAATTTCTAGTATTGAGTTTGAACAACAAGGAAGACGGTGTAGAGTCTTATAATGTTTACAATATGTCTTTTATGTGATTTTTGCTGCACCGGTTCATCCTTGTGTTTGTTTCAAATAACCTTGCTAGCCTAAACCTTGTATCGAGAGGGAATACTTCTCATGCATCCAAAATCCTTGAGCCAACCACTATGCCATTTGTGTCCACCATACCTACCTACTACATGGTATTTCTCCGCCATTCCAAAGTAAATTGCTTGAGTGCTACCTTTAAAATTACCATTCTTTACCTTTGCAATATATAGCTCATGGGACAAATAGCTTAAAAACTATTGTGGTATTGAATATGTACTTATGCACTTTATCTCTTATTAAGTTGCTTGTTGTGCGATAACCATGTTCCTGGGGACGCCATCAACTACTCTTTGTTGAATATCATGTGAGTTGCTATGCATGTCCGTCTTGTCCGAAGTAAGAGAGATCTACCACTTTAATGGTTAGAGCATGCATATTGTTAGAGAAGAACATTGGGCCGCTAACTAAAGCCATGAATCATGGTGGAAGTTTCAGTTTTGGACATATATCCTCAATCTCATATGAGAACACTAATTGTATCTACATGCTTATGCATTAAAGAGGAGTCCATTATCTGTTGTCCATGTTGTCCCGGTATGGATGTCTAAGTTGAGAATAATCAAAAGCGAGAAATCCAAAATGCGAGCTTTCTCCTTAGACCTTTGTACGAGGCGGCATGGAGGTACCCCTTTGTGACACTTGGTTAAAACATGTGTATTGCGATGATCCCGGTAGTCCAAGCTAATTAGGACAAGGTGCGGGCACTATTAGTATACTATGCATGAGGCTTGCAACTTGTAAGATATGATTTACATGATACATATGCTTTATTAGTACCGTTGACAAAATTGTTTAATGTTTTCAAAATAAAAGCTCTAGCACAAATATAGCAATCGATGCTTTCCTCTTTGAAGGCCTTTCTTTTACTTTTATATTGAGTCAGTTCACCTATTTCTCTCCACCTCAAGAAGCAAACACTTGTGTGAACTGTGCATTGATTCCTACATACTTGCATATTGCACTTGTTATATTACTCTATGTTGGCAATTATCCATGAGATATACATGTTATAAGTTGAAATCAACCGCTGAAACTTAATCTTCCTTTGTGTTGCTTCAATACCTTTACTTTGATTTATTGCTTTATGAGTTAACTCTTATGCAAGACTTATTGATGCTTGTCTTGAAGTGCTATTCATGAAAAGTCTTTGCTTTATGATTCGAGTTGTTTACTCATGTCATTACCATTGTTTTGATCGCTGCATTCATTACATATGCTTACAATAGTATGATCAAGGTTATGATGGCATGTCACTCCGGAAATTATCTTTGTTATCGTTTACCTGCTCGGGACGAGCAGGAACTAAGCTTGGGGATGCTGATACGTCTCCGACGTATCGATAATTTCTTATGTTCCATGCCACATTATTGATGATATCTATATGTTTTATACACACTTTATGTCATTATTATGCGTTTTCCGGAACTAACCTATTGACGAGATGCCGAAGGGCCAATTCCTGTTTTCTGCTGTTTTTGGTTCCAGAAATCCTAGTAAGGAAATATTCTCGGAATCGGACGAAATCAAGGCCCAGCATCCTATTTTTCCACGAAGCTTCCGAACACCCGAGAGTCGCCAGAGGGGGGCCACTGGGCCCCCAGATGACAGGGCGGCGCGGCCTAGGGGGGGGGGCCTAGTGTGTCACCGCCTCGTCGCCTCCCCGACTCCGCCTCTTCGCCTATAAAAAGGTCCCTGACCTAAATCTTCGATACGGAAAAGCCACGGTACGAAAAACCTTCCAGAGCCGCCGCCATCGCGAAGCCAAGATCTGGGGGACAGGAGTCTCGTTCCGGCACGCCGCCGGGACGGGGAAGTGCCCCGGAAGGCTCCTCCATCGACACCACCGCCATCTTCATCAACGCTGCTGTCTCCCATGAGGAGGGAGTAGTTCTCCATCGAGGCTCGGGGCTGTACCGGTAGCTATGTGGTTAATCTCTCTCCTATGTACTTCAATACAATAATCTCATGAGCTGCCTTACATGATTGAGATTCATATGATGATGCTTGTAATCTAGATGTCATTGTGCTAGTCAATGGGCTTTACTTATGTGATCTCCGGAGACTCCTTGTCCCACGTGTGTAAAGGTGACAGTGTGTGCACCGTGTGGGTCTCTTAGGCTATATTTCACGAGAATACTTATTCACCGTTATGAATGGCATAGTGAAGTGCTTATTTATATCTCTTTATGATTGCAATGTGTTTTGTATCACAATATATCTGTGTGCTACTCTAGTGATGTTATTAAAGTAGTTTATTCCTCCCGCACGGTGTAATGGTGACGAGTGTGTGCATCGTGTAGTACTTGGTGTAGGCTATGATTGTGATCTCTTGTAGATTATGAAGTTAACTATTGCTATGATAGTATTGATGTGATCTATTCCTCCTTTCGTAGTGTGAAGGTGACGAGTGTGCATGCTATGTTAGTACTTGGTTTGGTTATGTTGATCTGTTATGCACTCTAAGGTTATTTAAATATGAACATCGAATATTGTGGAGCTTGTTAACTCCGGCATTGAGGGTTCGTGTAATCCTACACGGTTAGTGGTGTTCATCATCCAACAAGAGAGTGTAGAGTCTAGCATCTATTTATTTATTCTGTTATGTGATCAATGTTGAGGGTGTCCACTAGTGAAAGTATGATCCCTAGGCCTTGTTCCTAAATATCGCTATCGCTGCTTGTTTACTATTTTATCGCATCTGTACTTCCTGCAATATTACTACCATCAACTGCACGCCAGCAAGCACTTTTTTGGCGCCGTTACTACTGCTCATATTTATTCATACCACCTGTATTTCACTATCTCTTCGCCGAACTAGTGCGCCTATTAGGTGTGTTGGGGACACAAGAGACTTCTTGCTTTGTGGTTGCAGGGTTGCATGAGAGGGATATCTTTGACCTCTTCCTCCCCGAGTTCGATAAACCTTGGGTGATCCACTTAAGGGAAACTTGCTGCTGTTCTACAAACCTCTGCTCTTGGAGGCCCAACACTGTCTACAAGAATAGAAGCACCCGTAGACATCAACCTCCTCCACCTTCTTCTCCATCTGTTTGGATCCGGCCAGTTCGTCCGGGTTGCCTGATGTCCCTTCAATGTTTTTGTCGGGGCCCTTAGAAGGATCCAGCTGAACAGGGCTGAACGGTGGAGGGGCGGAGGAGATGGGCGCCACTGAGATCGGTTCCGTCTGAGAGGGAGGTGGAGTCGAGGAAGACATCTACAGATTGCGAGTACACTAAACTTAGCGGGAACTATTACTACACCCTAGTCATCCCTACCAACATCGGCGAAAAAGCTTGAAGCTGAGGACTTACTGGAATGGATTCCGCGGTGGTCGGAGACGTCGACGGTGAGGTATTTGCTGTGGTGGCTCGCCGGACTTAAGAACTCGATGAACTTGGTGCGGCGGTGCTAGCTCCGGCGAACTTCCGGCGGGCTCCGGCATGGCGGAGGACTGAAGCTCGGTGGTGGCGCTAGATGGAGAGGTGAAATGGGGGAGAATGACTGATTAGGGGTGTGCGGTGGGATATTTATAGACGCGGGATGATATTCGTGCTCCGCATCCTGTGGTCGGAACGCAAGCGTCGTGCCGTTGGATGGTTGACACGTGTCCAAAACCCTAGCGATAAAAATGGCTAAGGATAAGTTACCGCTCAAAATTACCCGAAAATGGCACCAAGATTGGCGGAACCGTTTGAACCTCTTAAGGTTCCAGGTAATAATTCAAAAGCGACAAGCCATTATCTCTGCAGGGGAGTAACTCGGAGACTCGTTGTAAGAATGGGGTCGATGGATGAAGTCCCGCGGGATGAGGGATTTTTCCGGCATGAGAGCTGGAAAGGAAAGGATCTTAAGGTTGGAGTTCTTCAATTTTCCCCATGTTACCGAGAGGATTGTCGGAAGCAAAGATGATTCAAGTAAGGCGGAAACAAAGAGGTGAATCTTGGAGAACTCTGGGGGCTACTGTTGTGGGTATACTTCATGGGTGTACCATCAACAGTGCCTAGATCCGGCAAGCCCGGGTGGCCCATAGACGGTGATGGTGGCGTATGGCCCATCGGGCGGCCTAGTTGCTGTAGATCAAGATGGATGAAGTCTAGCCGAGGAACAAGGAGCCGGATCCACTGACCAACTTTGGAAGTCAGATCTAGCCTGTCCCATCAGGGGTAGCCGGATCCGGTATGGCGTATATGGGAAGGCGGATCCTTGATGTACACGACAATATAGCATACCGTAGTTAGGCAACTTGTATTCCGGCTAGGACTCTCCTTGTAAACCCTAGATCCGTGCGCCTTTATAAGCTAGATCCTAGGAGCCCTAGAGGCACAACCGCAACTCATTGTAACAACGCGAAAGCACCCAGATAATTACAGACAAGCAGCAGTAGGCCCTGTCATCGTGCAGGTGTTCCGAAGCTGGGTAAATCCCGTACCACCATCCCGAGTACTCTCCGCCCAATGGCCCCTACTTATTCTTCCCTCCATGAGGATCCCTCCTCTTGAGTACCGTTGAATAGGCAACGACACCCGTACCCATAGCCATCAATGGGTACAAGTTTTGCCCATACCCGTCAGCCGACAGGGTAAATGGGTACCCGCGGGTAAAAGTGTCCACGTTTACGACACATCAAATTGATAAAAAATATGACATGAGGTGAAACAATCAAAAATATGGGTCTAATCCTCACTAACCTACTAGCGATTGTGAGACCGTAAAGCGTGAGGTTCATCCTAGCAACATGAAGACATCATTAGGGGAGAAATTAAGTAGTTTAGAATATTACGATGGCCACTTGTCAAATTTAGATGGGTAAATGGGTATGTGGGTATGGGTTCTACAATCCCATACCCGTACCCGCTCTACCATATGGGTATGATATTTTCCCATTTACAAACCCATCGGTATTCCATACCCATACTCTTATTGGGTTTTTACCTGACGAGTACGCGGGTCATGGGTACCCATTGCCATCCCTACTACATACTTTTCTTTCTTGACCTTCTAGTACGAAACCATCAGGCTGTTTCATGTAAATTTCCTCGTCCAACTCTCCATTTAGGAAAGCCATCTTACCGTCCATTTGATGAACGAGAAGACCATGTGAGGCAGCCAATGACAACAATACTCTAATGGTGGTCAATCTTGCCACTGGTGAAAGGTATCGAATAAATCTTCGCCTTCCCATTTGGGTATAGCCTTTGGCTACAAGCCGAACTTTGTACTTCTCAATAGTATCATCATCTCGAAGCTTCTTTTTAAATACCCATTGATACGTCTCCGACGTATCGATAATTTCTTATGTTCTATGCCATATTATTGATGATACCTACATGTTTTATGCACACTTTATGTCATATTCGTGCATTTTCTGGAACTAACCTATTAACAAGATGCCGAAGTGCCAGTTCCGTTTTCTGCTGTTTTTGGTTTCAGAAATCCTAGTAACAAAATATTCTCGGAATTGGACGAAACGAAGACCCAGGGGCCTATTTTTCCACGGAGCTTCCAGAAGACCGAAGAACATACGAAGTGGGGCCATGAGGTGGCGACACCACAAGGCGGCGCGGCCTAGGGGGGGCCCGCGCCGCCCTATGGTGTGGGCCCTCGTCGAGCCCCCGACTCTGCCCTTCCGCCTACTTAAAGCCTCCGTCGCGAAACCCCCGATGCGAAAAACCACGATACGGAAAACCTATCGAGACGCCGCCGCCGCCGATCCCATCTCGGGGGATTCCGGAGATCTCCTCCGGCACCACTGCCGGAGAGGGGATTCATCTCCCGGAGGACTCTACACCGCCATGGTCGCCTCCGGAGTGATGAGTGAGTAGTTCACCCCTGGACTATGGGTCCATAGCAGTAGCTAGATGGTTGTCTTCTCCTCATTGTGCTTCATTGTTGGATCTTGTGAGCTGCCTAACATGATCAAGATCATCTATCTCGTAATACTCTATGTTGTGTTTGTCGGGATCCGACGGATAGAGAATACCATGTTATGTTAATTATCAAGTTATTACAAATGTGTTGTTTATGATCTTGCATGCTCTCCGTTACTAGTAGAGGCTCGCCAAGTTTTTGCTTTTAACTCCAAGAGGGAGTATTTATGCTCGATAGTGGGTTCATGCCTCGCATTGACACCTGGGACAGTGACAAAAAGTTCTAAGGTTGTGTTGTGATGTTGCCACTAGGGATAAAACATTGGCGCTATGTCCGAGGATGTAGTTGTTGATTACATTACGCACCATACTTAATGCAATTGTCTGTTGCTTTGCAACTTAATACCGGAAGGGGTTCGGATGATAACCTGAAGGTGGACTTTTTAGGCATAGATGCGGTTGGATGGCGGTCTATGTACTTTGTCGTAATGCCCAATTAAATCTCACTATACTTATCATGTCATGTATGTGCATTGTTATGCCCTCTCTATTTGTCAATTGCCCGACTGTAATTTGTTCACCCAACATGCTTTTATCTTATGGGAGAGACACCTCTAGTGAACTGTGGACCCCGGTCCATTCTTTTAATACTTGAAATACAAATCTGCTGCAATACTTGTTTTTACTTGTTTTCTCTGCAAACAATCATCTTCCACACAATTCGGTTAATCCTTTGTTACAGCAAGCCGGTGAGATTGACAACCTCACCTGTTTCGTTGGGGCAAAGTACTTTGGTTGTGTTGTGCAGGTTCCACGTTGGCGCCGGAATCCCCGGTGTTGCGCCGCACTACATCCCGCCGCCATCAACCTTCAACGTGCTTCTTGGCTCCTCCTGGTTCGATAAACCTTGGTTTCTTCTCGAGGGAAAACTTGCTGCTGTGCGCATCATACCTTCCTCTTGGGGTTGCCCAACGAACGTGTGAAATACACGCCATCAAGCTCTTTTTCACGGCGCCGTTGCCGGGAACTGAAGAAAAGCTACACCACAAAGATTTCTAACTCCCACGTCAACTACGCACCAGCTCTTTTTCTGGCGCCGTTGCCGGGGAGATCAAGACACGCTGCAAGGGGAGTCTCCACTTCTCAACCTCTTTACTTTGTTTTTGTCTTGCTTTATTTTATTTACTACTTTGTTTGCTGCATTATATCAAAACACAAAAAAATTAGTTGCTAGCTTTACTTTATTTACTGTCTTGCACTCTATATCAAAAACACAAAAAATTAGTTACTTGTTTTACTTTACTTAATATCATGCATGTTTTTATTTCACTAGTTAAGCATAATGGACAACAATGAGCTTCTTATTCTATTTCCTGATTTAAAACATGGATTGTTTGATGCGAAAATTAAAAAACCTATGAAATCTTATTTGCATGCTGGTAGTAATATTAGTATGAACGCTTTGAACACCATTGTTGATAATGATATAGAAAGTTCTAAGCTTGGGGAAGCTGGTTTTCATGATCTTTTTAGTCCCCCAAGCATTGAGGAGAAAATTTTCTTTGATGATACTTTGCCTCCTATTTATGATGATTATAATGATAGTGGTCTTTTGGTGCCACCTACTATGGAGAGTAAATTTTGTTGTGATTATACTATGCCTCCTACACTTGATGAGAATAATAATGATAGCTACTTTGTTGAATTTGCTCCCACTATTACTAATAAAATTGATTATGCTCATGTGGAGAGTAATAATTTTATGCATGAGACTCATGATAATAATGCTTTATGTGATAGTTATATTGTTGAGTTTGCTCATGTTGCTACTGAAAGTTATTATGAGAGAGGAAAATATGGTTGTAGAAATTTTCATGTTACTAAAACACCTCTCTATGTGCTGAAATTTTTGAAGCTACACTTGTTTTATCTTCCTATGCTTGTTACTTTGCTCCTCATGAACTTGTTTACTTACAAGATTCCTATGCATAGGAAGCATGTTAGACTTAAATGTGTTTTGAATTTGCCTCTTGATGCTCTCTTTTGCTTCAAAAACTATTTCTTGCGAGTGCATCATTAAAACTGCTGAGCCCATCTTAACGGCTATAAAGAAAGAACTTCTTGGGAGATAACCCATGTGTTTATTTTGCTACAGTACTTTGTTTTATATTTGTGTCTTGGAAGTTGTTTACTACTGTAGCAACCTCTCCTTATCTTAGTTTTGAGTTTTGTTGTGCCAAGTAAAGTCTTTGATAGTAAAGTAAGTACTAGATTTGGATTACTGCGCAGTTCCAGATTTCTGTGCTGTCACGAATCTGGGTCTACCTCCCTGTAGGTAGCTCAGAAAATTAAGCCAATTTACGTGCATGATCCTCATATATGTACGCAACTTTCATTCAATTTGAGCATTTTCATTTGAGAAAGTCTGGTGGCCTAATAAAATCCATCTTTACGGACTGTTCTGTTTTGACAGATTCTGTCTTTTATTTCGCATTGCCTCTTTTGCTATGTCGGATGAATTTCTTTGATCCATTAATGTCCAGTAGCTTTATGCAATGTCCAGAAGTGTTAAGAATGATTGTGTCACCTCTGAACATGTTAATTTTTATTATGCACTAACCCTCTAATGAGTTGTTTCGAGTTTGGTGTGGAGGAAGTTTTCAAGGATCAAGAGAGGAGGATGATATACTATGATCAAGAAGAGTGAAAGCTCTAAGCTTGGGGATGCCCCGGTGGTTCACCCCTGCATATATTAAGAAGAGTCAAGCGTCTAAGCTTGGGGATGCCCAAGGCATCCCCTTCTTCATCGACAACATTATCAGGTTCCTCCCCTGAAACTATATTTTTATTCCGTCACATCTTATGTACTTTGCTTGGAGCGTCGGTTTGTTTTTGTTTTTTGTTTTGTTTGAATAAAATGGATCCTAGCATTCACTTTATGGGAGAGAGACACGCTCCGCTGTAGCATATGGACAAATATGTCCTTAGGCTCTACTCATAGTATTCATGGCGAAGTTTCTTCTTCGTTAAATTGTTATATGGTTGGAATTGGAAAATGATACATGTAGTAATTCTAAAATGTCTTGGATAATTTGATACTTGGCAATTGTTGTGCTCATGTTTAAGCTCTTGCATCATATACTTTGCACCCATTAATGAAGAAACACTTAGAGCTTGCTAATTTGGTTTGCATATTTGGTTTCTCTAGAGTCTAGATAATATCTAGTTTTGAGTTTTGAACAACAAGGAAGACGGTGTAGAGTCTTATAATGTTTACAATATGTCTTTTATGTGAGTTTTGCTGCACCGTTCATCCTTGTGTTTGTTTCAAATAACCTTGCTAGCCTAAACCTTGTATCGAGAGGGAATACTTCTCATGCATCCAAAATCCTTGAGCCAACCACTATGCCATTTGTGTCCACCATACCTACCTACTACATGGTATTTATCCGCCATTCCAAAGTAAATTGCTTGAGTGCTACCTTTAAAATTCCATCATTCACCTTTGCAATATATAGCTCATGGGACAAATAGCTTAAAAACTATTGTGGTATTGAATATGTACTTATGCACTTTATCTCTTATTAAGTTGCTTGTTGTGCGGTAACCATGCTTCGGGGACGCCATCAACTATTCTTTGTTGGATATCATGTGAGTTGCTATGCATGTCCGTCTTGTACGAAGTAAGAGAGATCTACCACCTTTATGGTTGGAGCATGCATATTGTTAGAGAAGAACATTGGGCCGCTAACTAAAGCCATGATTCATGGTGGAAGTTTCAGTTTTGGACATATATCCTCAATCTCATATGAGAATAATAATTGTTGCCACATGCTTATGCATTAAAGAGGAGTCCATTATCTGTTGTCCATGTTGTCCCGGTATGGATGTCTAAGTTGAGAATAATCAAAAGCGAGAAATCCAAAATGCGAGCTTTCTCCTTAGACCTTTGTACGAGCGGCATGGAGGTACCCCATTGTGACACTTGGTTAAAACATGTGCATTGCAAAGATCCGGTAGTCCAAGCTAATTAGGACAAGGTGCGGGCACTATTAGTATACTATGCATGAGACTTGCAACTTGTAAGATATAATGTACATAACTCACATGCTTTATTACTACCGTTGACAAAATTGTTTCATGTTTTCAAAATAAAAGCTCTAGCACAAATATAGCAATCGATGCTTTCCTCTTTGAAGGACCATTCTTTTTACTTTTATGTTGAGTCAGTTCACCTATTTCTCTCCACCTCAAGAAGCAAACATTTGTGTGAACTGTGCATTGATTCCTACATACTTGCATATTGTACTTGTTATATTACTCTATGTTGACTATTATCCATGAGATATACATGTTACAAGTTGAAAGCAACCGCTGAAACTTAATCTTCCTTTGTGTTGCTTCAATACCTTTACTTTGATTTATTGCTTTATGAGTTAACTCTTATGCAAGACTTATTAATACTTGTCTTGAAGTACTATTCATGAAAAGTCTTTGCTTTATGATTCACTTGTTTACTCATATCATTACCATTGTTTTGATCGCTGCATCCACTACATATGTTTACAAATAGTATGATCAAGGTTATGATGGCATATCACTTCGGAAATTATCTTTGTTATCGTTTTACCCGCTCGGGACGAGCAGAACTAAGCTTGGGGATGCTTGATACGTCTCCGACGTATCGATAATTTCTTATGTTCTATGCCATATTATTGATGATACCTACATGTTTTATGCACACTTTATGTCATATTCGTGCATTTTCCGGAACTAACCTATTAACAAGATGCCGAAGTGCCGGTTCCTGTTTTCTGCTGTTTTTGGTTTCGAAATCCTAGTAACGAAATATTCTCGGAATTGGACGAAACGAAGACCCGGGGGCCTATTTTTCCACGGAGCTTCCGGAAGACCGAAGAACATACGAAGTGGGGCCACGAGGTGGCGACACCACAAGGCGGCGCGGCCTAGGGGGCCCGCGCCACCCTATGGTGTGGCCCCCTCGTCGGGCCCCGACTCTGCCCTTCCGCCTACTTAAAGCCTCCGTCGCGAAACCCCCGATGCGAAAAACCACGATACGGAAAACCTTACCGAGACGCCGCCGCCGCCGATCCCATCTCGGGGATTACGGAGATCTCCTCCGGCACCCTGCCGAGAGGGGATTCATCTCCCGAAGGACTCTACACCGCCATGGTCGCCTCCGGAGTGATGAGTGAGTAGTTCACCCCTGGACTATGGGTCCATAGCAGTAGCTAGATGGTTGTCTTCTCCTCATTGTGCTTCATTGTTGGATCTTGTGAGCTGCCTAACATGATCAAGATCATCTATCCGTAATACTCTATGTTGTGTTTGTCGGGATCCGATGGATAGAGAATACCATGTTATGTTAATTATCAAGTTATTACATATGTGTTGTTTATGATCTTGCATGCTCTCCGTTACTAGTAGAGGCTCTGGCCAAGTTTTTGCTTTTAACTCCAAGAGGGAGTATTTATGCTCGATAGTGGGTTCATGCCTGGCATTGACACCAGGACGATGTGACAGAAAGTTCTAAGGTTGTGTTGTGCTGTTGCCACTAGGGATAAAACATTGGCGCTATGTCCGAGGATGTAGTTGTTGATTACATTACGCACCATACTTAATGCAATTGTCTCGTTGCTTTGCAACTTAATACTGGAAGGGGTTCGGATGATAACCTCGAAGGTGGACTTTTTAGGCATAGATGCAGTTGGATGGCGGTCTATGTACTTTGTCGTAATGCCCAATTAAATCTCACTATACTTATCATGTCATGTATGTGCATTGTTATGCCCTCTCTATTTGTCAATTGCCCGACTGTAATTTGTTCACCCAACATGCTTTTATCTTATGGGAGAGACACCTCTAGTGAACTCGTGGACCCCGGTCCATTCTTTTAATACTGAAATACAAATCTGCTCGCAATACTTGTTTTTACTCGTTTTCTCTGCAAACAATCATCTTCCACACAATTCGGTTAATCCTTTGTTACAGCAAGCCGGTGAGATTGACAACCTCACTGTTTCGTTGGGGCAAAGTACTTTGGTTGTGTTGTGCAGGTTCCACGTTGGCGCCGGAATCCCCGGTGTTGCGCCGCACTACATCCCGCCGCCATCAACCTTCAACGTGCTTCTTGGCTCCTCCTGGTTCGATAAACCTTGGTTTCTTTCCGAGGGAAAACTTGCTGCTGTGCGCATCATACCTTCCTCTTGGGGTTGCCCAACGAACGTGTGAAATACACGCCATCAAGCTCTTTTTCTGGCGCCGTTGCCGGGGAACTGAAGAAAAGCTACACCACAAAGATTTCTAACTCCCACGTCAACTACGCACCACCCATTTACATCCTACAGGTTTGCACCCATAAGGACGCTCAGTTAACTCCCATGTTCCATTTGCCAAGATGGAATCCATCTCTCTTTGAACCGCTTCCTTCCAGCAGTCTGCATCAGTAGATGCAAGAGCTTCTGAAGTGGTAGTGAGCGTATCATCCACAAGATACACAATGAAGTTATTACCAAAAGACTTTGCAATCTTTGTCTCTTGCTCCTTATGGAAGCTTCATTGTCATCCTCATAAGAATCTGAACTCTCATCATCAGATTCGTCACCAAACTCCATAGGATTTTCAGGAATTGGATCATATTCTCAACTAGACATGTCATGCATATCTCTCATAGGAAATATATCCTGAAAGAATGTAGCATCTCTTGACTCAAAGATGGTGCCAACATTCATGTCATCTACTCTAGATTTCACCACAAGAAATCTATAAGCAATGCTATGGGCAGCATAGCTAAGAAAGACATAGTCCATAGTTTTCGGTCCAAGCTTTCGCTTCTTGTTGATTGGTAAATTCACTTTAGCCAAACAACCCCAAGTTCGTAGGTAAGAGAGTGATGGCCTTTTCTTATCCCCTTCCTCATACTAGGTGATCTCTTTATTCTTGGTTGGAACACGGTTCAGGACATGCCACGAAGTCAATATAGCCTCCCCCACCATTCCTTGGATAAACCCGAAACATCTAATATGGCGTTAACCAAATCTGTTAGAGTACGGTTTTTTCCTTTCCGCAATCCCATTGAATTTTGGGGAATTGGTATACCATATTTCACACAGAATAAATTGAACTCGTAAGAAAAGTACTCTCCACCACGATCGGACCGAACCTTTTTTCTCTTTCTTTCAAGTTGATTCTCAACTTTAGCCTTATAGATTTTGAAGAAATCAAGAGCCTCGTCTTTAGTTTTCAGGAGATACACATAACAGTACCTAGTGGAATCATCAATCAAAGTCATGAAAATTTACTTTCCACCTCTTGTCAACTCACCATTCATCTCGCATAGATCTAAATGTATGAGCTCTAGTGATGCCAAGTTTCTTTCCTTCGCAGGCTTGTGAGGCTTGCGAGGCTGCTTTGCATGTACACATGCATGACATTTAGAGCCTTTAACAAAGGTGAATTTGGGAATTAAACTCATATCAGCAAGCCGCGATATACAACCGAAATTAATACGACAAAGTCGTGAATGCCAAACACTAGTCTCAATAAAACCAGTGCTTACATGGTTCACAACATTATCACAGAAGTCTTCTAGAGAGAAGCGAAACATTCCCTCACATTCATAGAGCTTTCCAACAAAAATTTCATACTTATACAGTACAACTTTATTGGACTCAAACACCTACTTAAACCCATCTTTCAAAAGACGGGAGCCACTAACGAGATTCTTCTTGATAGAAGGGACATGCAACACGTTCTTCAATTGCACGATCTTGCCCGAAGTAAGCTTCAGATCAACTTGATGAATTGACTGGATAGCACTTTTTGAAAAGACATGTTTGAAGGAATAGATATTTTGCGGCGTGTGAGTTGAATGCAAAATTTGTGCTTTTACTTTAAGCAATAAAAAAATTCTATATCTAGCAAAGTTTGCAATTATATCCATTCCCATGAGACTAACAACTCCGCTGGCGAACGAATGATCTGCGGACGAAGAGTCCTAATATTCGGTTATTTTGAGTTGGAGACATGGGGACCATGCTTCCCATGGGAAAAATATATTAGATTCATGGGGATGGATATTACCGCAACTTATAATTATCTACGAGCATTTATGCAAGTCATTCAAGTTTCAATAAAAATTTGGCATGTTCTCATCACCAAAGGATGGAAGTTCTTGAAAGACAATGAAAAATTGGGTGTTAGAAGGTCATGATTCTCGATGTGGAGGTCAACGATTTTCTCTAAGTTTAATTCTCTTATGACTCACATGTGTGCACCCTTAATATGACGAGAACATTCATTTCTTAAAATATTTATTTTACTCTCAATAAGAAGAGAGGAGCCGAAAGAATGTATTCGCGAGCCTAGCCAAACTCGTGACACTATCCATGGGTTTGAGATTTATTTTTTTATTGGCAAGGTACACGTTGTTAGGACGCAACATTAGGTGCAACCATTTGAATATCTTATGAGCATGTTTGAAGTTGCAAGGTTTTTGAAGATGAATTTGATATCGCTTTAGACTTGTGAGCTCTTCTACTCAAGTTTATTTCTCGCGATTGTTCTTTTATCACTTTGTCACTCGAGGGCGAGTAACAGTTAAGCTTGGGAAGTTGATAGCTCCAAATATTGATGTTTTTTTACCGAGGATTCTTAACTATTTATCACTTGGTTTCATTGGGTTTTCATTAGATTTTGTGTTTTAACTAATGTTAATATCGCAATGCAGGCGAAACCTTATTTTGAATTATGTATTTCAGGAAACCATCACTTATGGAAGATCCCAGGGTATTTATGAGCTGATTTCAACAAAATATTAAGATTTCCTATTGAAACCAAATTGATCAAGGTGCGGCAGGGTGTTTAGCGAGCATCTGTACGGGCGGGGCCGACCGTACCACGCACATGTACTGTGCGCCCCGGCCTTCCCCATATCAATTCAAACCCTTTTCGTAAAGGAGAGAGGCAGAAAAAAGCAGAGACACAACCTCCATTCGCACCAGAATAGATCGAGGAGTTCAGATCTGAAGAAGGAGAAGACCATCATCGACTCTCGCGAATATCTGCCCCTCTAGATCATCCACTCATTCATCACATCCCACTTGTACCGAGAGAGAGATTCATACTTATAAGATTAGGGATTGAAACCTCTATTCCATCTTAGTTTGTATTTGATTTGGCCTTCAGCTATTGTGGCTTTCTACGATAATATCGAGATGAACTCCATTTACATTACTATGATATCATTCTGCTTTTCTCCTCTCATGTGTTAGTACATCCCATAGGCCGGCGTGGGAGACGTAGGGGATTGGTGAGATGTGTTGTGCCTATTCCGTTTCATCTATTTGTGAATTATGATTAAGATAATTATGTATGAGAATGAATGTCTATATGCACCTAATGTCGTTACCTAATTTAAGGGACAAGGCAACATGATCTCAAGAACTCATTGAAAGGAACTTGTTTGCTAGGGAATGGACGACTCCCCGAGTAACACGGCCGATATCCAAGAGGATCTAGCAGTACTCAAGGATAAACACGAAACCACCAAGCTTAGGGATTTGATCTGGTTTAACCACCTTAATAGATGCGCTGACCTTGGCTTTGGTAACAGGCAAAAGGTTCATTGGAGAAAGATGAAATCTATCAAGAAGAGTCTTTCTCTCCTTTGGGTTGCTTGCCTACTCAAATATAAATAGAAAGAATCATATTCACTTATCACATTTATGCCACCAGACACATTCACTATCACCATGAACTAAATCTCTCGGTGGCTTATCTTTCATATGCAGAAACTCATTATATTTATAAGTAGCTGTTTACTTTTATGCACTTTACTTTATTGTACTTTCAATAATCAAAACTCCTATACTCACATTCACATTTTTCCATTTCAATCCATGCAGTTAATTCACCTAAGAATTTTGACACCTTGTGTGCAACAGAAATACCGCAGATAAACATCCTACTAAGCTCCTCGTTGGGATCCGATATAAAAACTGTAAATAATACTTCCACAGAAATATACATGAATGACCCTATGTTCTTGTAGGCCATCAATCTGCCCTCTCCTGGAGTAGGAGAGGACTTTCGTCTCCGCCACCGCCTCAATAAATCTCGGGAAAATATGGCTTAAGTTTTTGGGTGAAACGGAAGCGTCTGTATAAAAGGGGGCCCGAGGCGACACTCGAGAAAAAAAGAGAGCATAGGTGGCGCATCCAGGCAGGGATGGCGCGTCACCTGGCCTCCTTTTCCCCTCGTGGCTCCCCTCGCGTGATTCTTTGGCCCACGGTGTTTCTCCAGGTGAAAAAAATGATAAGGTATTTTCCTTCGATTTTTAGGTGTCCCGAAGATCCCTGAAACATCAAAATACGAAAAAGAAGATTTTCTGCCTCCCAGAAATTAAATACCAATGAGAGGAATTTTTTAGGAAAGTCCTGAAAATCAACTAATGATGCATAAATAATGATGTATGATGGCAAATATCAATGAAAGCTAAACATATATGTAACAATATTGATGTTGTAAAATGCACGTATCAGCAATTTTGTGGATATAATCTCACCGAGTGAGCCCTATGTATCTTTATGTCACACGGATGAACATATCCCGCTATTGATACATACTCGTCAACCCATCCCTTTGGAATACTTAATTACATCTTTATGATCACTTTGTTACGGTGTGACAGTTGATGCCATCAAAACAGTGTCCGGTGACAGTGATTACGCATGATCTCATGGTCTTAGGATTAAATCACTACCCTTTTATAAACATCGTAACTTTAAACTTTATGTGACTTGATTTTGTTACAATATTTACATATTGGGTATTTTCATCACATCATTCACCCAATAACAGGATTCCTATGTCAATGATGTGTATGTCCATGGTCGGAAAATCTCGATCAACTATTGACCATAATGAGGTAGTTGTGCACCGTGTGCTTACTAGGGAATTTGATTTATTTACAATAACACATGTGTAATAATGTTTTTGTTTAATGCATTTATAGCATGGCACGAAACTATTATGAACAATACGAGATACAAATAATAAATACTTTTTATTATTTACCTCTAGGGCACTATCTCCAACAATGGCATATACGCGTGAAACCCAATGATAACAATGGGAGTACAATATTCGTTTACTGATCGACTTGAGAGTAATAGTAACATCATTGATCTTAATGTTTTGATCTGTATTTACTTAATAATTGTCCATAGCCTGATGCTTTGAGGTATAACGGTTGTACCAAGAAACTATATGCTATGTTTATGGTTCGCACGGCTATAGTATTTACGGGATGTGGGATGCCGACAAATCCTGTCATGTTAGATCACTCCCTCTAAACCAGCCGATTCGTTGCCAAAAAAAAAAAGTAGCACGTTATCTCCAGCAGCCCAGCGAAGAAAGGGTAACAAGCAATGACCCGGTCTTTTGGCTCTCGGGTGCAGGCGCACCCTATATACTCCAAAAAATGTAGTAATGTCAAATAAAGACAAAAAAAATCGAATCCTTTTGGGAATCAAAGATAATCAAGTATTGTACTCGTATAAATTTGTTTGGCCAAGAAATATTTCACATTGACTTCAGGCAAGAAAAAAACAAATCTATGACGAATATAGCGTGAATAGTACTTTAATATAGGACCTCCAAGTCTGCTTTTTTCACCCAGGAAACAAGAGAAGTTATTCCATGGTGAATCTTTCGTATACGAGTACAATACATGATCATCTTTGATTCCCAAAAAGATTTGATTTTGTTTGACCTTTTTCTGAATTACTAATTTTTTTTAATATAGGGTGCGCTTGCTCCCAGGTTCACCCATGCAATTTCCTAACAAGCAAGGCCTACAAACTAAATCGGCCTAATGAACGACGGGCTGCAAGAAAACAAGACAAAACAGAGGAAAAAAATATCGAAGCTGGAATCAATTGAGGGCTATGTTAGTTCTTGACTTACCGAAAACTAGCAATTGCGAAACAAGCAATAGTCGTTTTTCTTGAAAACTGGATTCTCAGCTTTTCGGAAACTAAGTTTTCTATATCTGCAGACTTTTTATGGAAGCCAAACAGGGTTTTAATCCGTTAGACAGTTTTCCTAGTTTGTAAAATTCAGGTTCTGTTCTTTGTATCCCAGGTATCCAAACAAAACAACCCCGAAGGAGAGCACCCAGGCATCGTCTACTCGGTATAGCCGTTTGAAGTGTCAGAACTTCACCCCCACGGTTGTGGAGCTATATGCTCAACCCAACACTCAATTACCGTTCTAGCTATGAGAGGTGTGATTATTTTTAAAAAATATGGGTAGTGATATGCACGCTGACACCCGGTTGAGCACGCATTCACCAAATTTGACAACGAACGCAGAGATTTGAGCTTTTTTAGTTGAATGCAGCTATATGTTTTTTTTAGCTTGATGGATGCAGGATCTGAATATGCATCCGATTAATAATCCTCGAAAAGTCTCTCTTTTTTCGATAATGGGTTATACAGAAAAGCCCGGTGTTTCATGCGAGCCTTCGTTTCCGGCAGTCTCAACTCTCAAGGCCACTTCTTGATGGATGCCAGATCACCCTGAAGCGAAATGGGCACGCCTTTTGCAGTTTTTTTTTAGCACACCACCCCTTTATTGCTTTATTCAATCAAAATGTTCTTACAAACCCCATCAGGTGGATCATTAAGCCAAACATGCCTCCCCTCACAGGAGTACAAAGAGCCTCTAGCTAGATCATGTGCATCCCCGTTGGATCTCCGACCTTCATGAACAAATTCGAAAACCTCAAACTCCTCCCTAGTCATCCTGATCTCCCTCACCACCTAGCCATATAATGTGAGGACATCATTGCTGTTGATGCTCTTGATTACATTGGCACAGTCACTCGCTAATTTGACTTGGCGCAAATATAGGTCAGCAGCCAAAGACATACCTTCTCTACATGCCATAGCCTCCAAAACCTCTGGGTCATCAACACCTGTCATCACCATGGTTGATGCTCCCAGGAAATCTCCCGCATCATTCCTTGCTATAGCGGCCAGAGCTGCTCGCTTGCTATTCTTTGACAGAGCCGCGTCGACATTTATTTTTGTGACACCCGGTGGTGGAGGAATCCACCTCAGCGCAACCAGCCCTACCCCCCTTCACTGGCTTGTCCGCCGCCCTCTGTACCTCCAGGTCCGCACAGAAACGGTTGATGAAGCTCAACGTTGACAAGGGGCTTTGAAACACCTCCTCATACACCGCCTTTCGCCTTGCATACCAAATCGCCCATAGACTCACCGCCGTCAGAGTGAACTCTTCATGCGATAACGCCTCAATTACCGCTGCCAGCCATCCTCGAGCATCTGGCTCCTGTATGTTGACCACCACCTCTACCAAAACATCAGGTAGCAAGGCCCATACACTTCTTGACATATTACACTCGAGAAGGGCATGCCGCCAGGAATCTTGTACTCCACACAGCTTGCAAGAATCATTAGGCGCCATATGTCTGTGGTGGAGAAGATCCATCGAGGGGAGAGTCTGTTTAGCAAGTCTCCAAAGGAACACTCGCAGTTTTGAAGGAACTCTGATGTTCCATAGCGATGTCCAGTCCTTCTCCTCCCTCTTCTTATCTGAGTTACCTGCATTGTCTTCCAACCATGCAGTCTGCCGCTCCTTCGCGTCTACCAACATCATATATGCTGATCGCATCGTGAAAATACCCCCCTTCTCATAGTGCCACACCCACCAGTCGTCTTGTTGGCGCGTCGGAAGCGGTATATTCAGCACTAGTTCGGCGTCCATGGGTACAAACGCCTCCTGAACTCTGTCAGTGTTCCACGTCCTTGTGTGACCATCAACCAACTCACTCACCATCTGGGGCGGATCCTCGACTGGACACAAATCGGCCTCAACATGCAATCACGCGACAACCAGTTCGTGTTCCAAATGTTAGTGCCCACTGTTGGAGATATACCCAAGAGGCAATAATAAAATGGTTATTATAATATATCTTTGTGTTTATGATAATGTTTGCATAACATGCTAAAATTGTATTAACTGAAACATTGATACATGTGTGTTATGTAAATAACAAGGAGTCCCTAGTAAGCCTCTTGTATAACTAGCTTGTTGATTAATAGATGATCATGGTTTCGTGATCATGAACATTGGATGTTATTAATAACAAGGTTATGTCATTGAGTGAATGATATAGTGGACACACACCCAAATAAGCGTAGCATAAGATCACGTCATTAAGTTCAGTTTGCTATTCGATTTCGATACATAGTTACCTAGTCCTTCGACCATGAGATCATGTAAATCACTTATACCGGAAGGGTACTTTGATTACATCAAACGCCACTGCGTAAATGGGTGGTTATAAAGGTGGGATTAGGTATTCGGAAAGTATGAGTTGAGGCATATGGATCAACAGTGAGATTTGTCCATCCCGATGACGGATAGATATACTCTAGGCCCTCTCGGTGGAATGTCGTCTAATTAGCTTGCAAGCATATGAATGGTTCATAAGAGACCACATACCACGGTACGAGTAAAGAGTACTTGTCAGGAGACGAGGTTGAACGAGGTATAGAGATACCGACGATCAAACCTCGGACAAGTAAAATATCGCGTGACAAAGGGAATCAGTATCGTATGTAAATGGTTCAATCAATCACTAAGTCATCGTTGAATATGTGGGAGCCATTATGGATCTCCAGATCCCGCTATTGGTTATTGGTCGGAGAGAGGTCTCAACCATGTCTGCATAGTTCGCGAACCGTAGGGTGACACACTTAAGGTTTGATGTCGTTTAAGTAGATATGGAATATGGAATGGAGTTCGAAGTTTTGTTCGGAATCTCGGATTGGATCCAGGACATCACAAGGAGTTCCGGAATGGTCCGGAGAATAAGATTCATATATAGGAAGTCACTTTCCAAGTTTGGAAATGATCCGGTGAATTTATGGAAGGTGGTTTCTAGAATTATCCGGAATAAATCACTATGGAAGGTGGAGTCCCGGTTGGACTCCACCAACCCTAACTTGCCCACCAAGTGGGAGGGTGGAGTCCATGGTGGACTCCACCTCCTTGGCCGGCCAAGCAAGGGGGGAAAGGGGAGAGTCCCAACCCAACTAGGTTTCGTCCATATGGCAGTTTTGAATTGGGGTCTTATTCGAAGACTTGGGCAAACCCTAGATGAGTTCCACCTATATAATGAGGGACAAGGGGAGGGGGCCGGCCACCCTAAGACCACAAGTTGGCCGCACCCCTCAAGGCTGCCCTAGCCGGCGCCCCCTCTCCCAAACCCTAGCTGCCCTCCTCCTCCACCTCTCCCGCATATGCTTTGGCGAAGCCCTGCCGGAGATCTCCACCACCACCGCCACCACGCCGTCGTGCTGCCGGGATTCCGAGGAGGATCTACTACTTCCGCTGCCCGCTGGAACGGGGAGAAGGACGTCGTCTTCATCAACACCGTACGTGTGACCGAGTACGGAGGTGCTGCCCGATTGTGGCACCGTCAAGATCTTCTACGCGCTTTTGAAAGCGGCAAGTGATCATCTTCTGCAACAACGAGATCTAATCTCGTAGGCTTTGGAAATCTTCAAGGGTTAGTCTCGTGATCCCCTCGTTGCTACCGTCTTCTAGATTAGATCTTGGCTTGTGTTTCGTTCTTGCGGTAGGAAATTTTTTGTTTTCTATGCTACGAATCCCTTCAGGCCTTGCTTGAGGATTTCCTTCCCTTCTCTGATTGCCCTCCATACCCGAGACAGAGATGATCCAACTTCCGCCTCCAGGAGATCACAACATGGGAAGTAAACTGCCTTGAGAATCCTAGCGCTTAAGCTCTAAGGATCCTGCAAAACACGCCATGCTTGCCTTGCGAGAAGAGCCAAATTGAAGAGCTTTATGTCACGAAACCCAAGCCCTCCAAGCCCTTTTGGTTTAGTCATAGCTTCCCACTCCACCCAGCAGGTCTTCCTCTTGCCTTCCTTGCTACCCCACCAGAAGTTTCGAATCAAACCGTTGATATGCAAGCATAAACCCCTTGGTAGCTTGAAGCAAGACATACAATATGTTGTTAGTGTATGGGCTACCGATTTTATCAAAACCTCCTAACCTCCCGAGGATAGTAACATCTCCAACCAGCCCTGGATCTTCTTCCAAACTCCGTCCTTTAAATATTTGAAGGCTCTATTAGTTGAAGTACCAACATCTGTAGGCATCCCTAAGTATTTCTCACTCAGAGCTTCGTTATGAACATCCAACAAATCCATGATCTCAGCTCTGATACTTTGACTACATCCCTTGGCAAAATGAATGGACGATTTATCCATATTCACCTGTTGGCCTGAAGCACGACAGTAAACCTCCAACGCATCCTTAATTTCCTCCGCGTTTTCCCTATCAGCTCTGTGTTATCACCAGAATTTGACCGAGTCAGAGGTGGGCCGTGATCAAGATGGACTCGAAGAATATATATATAGAAGAAATACGTGGATCGGCCTTACATGCAAAGTTTGGGCTAGTTTGCCCTTGTATCTGTAACATATTAGGTTACGTGTCGATTAGGAGTTGGAGTTTGACCCGTGCACGGTTAGGTGCACGCCTAAATTAGAAAGTCCCCTGGACTATAAATATGTATCTAGGGTTTATGGAATAAACAACAACCAACGTTCAACACAAACAAATCTCGGCGCATCGCCAACTCCTTCGTCTCGAGGGTTTCTCCGGTAAGCACCATGCTGCCTAGATCGCATCTTGCGATCTAGGCAAGCCAAGCCTACCCACGTTGTTCATGCGTTGCTCGTGCTCGAAGCCTTTTTGATGGCGAGCAACGTAGTTATCTTAGATGTGTTAGGGTTAGCATTGTTCTTCGTATCATATGCTGTCGTAGTGCGACCCTTATGCATCTAGCCGCCCTTACACCTATCTCGGGTGTAGGGGCGGCACCCCGCTTGATCATAGTTTAGTAGATCTGATCCGTTACGGTTGCTCCTTGTTCCGCAAGGATTAGTTTAATATCCGCATTAGTTAGGCCCTACAAAGGGTTGGAGGATCCAGCGGCGTGTAGGGTGAAGTTTGCTAGCCCTAGAAAGGATGTTCCGGGGATCAACCTCGTGTTGGTTTTTAGGCCCTGTCTAGGATCGGCTTACGGTCACCGTGCGCGAGCGCGAGGCCCAATCGTGAGTAGGATGATCCGATTATGCGGTGAAAACCCTAAATCGTCGTAGATCTCATTAGCTTTATCTTGATTAAGCAGGACCACCATATATTCGGACACCTTGTACGAATCATGGGTGGATCGGCTCTTTGAGCCGATTCACGAGATAACTCCGAGAGCCGATCGAGGCTCGTATTTAATGTTTACGTGTATGCCATGCAGGAAACTAAGTGAGGCATCATCCAACACCTTCCCGACCAGGTATAGGTCGGGTGGCACGCCCTTGCGATAGCATCGGACGTGTGACCGGGAGGCTTTGCGGGCCGTCGCTCTGAGGGACTGGGGCCAGCCGCAGCCCTAGTTGTTCCCGGCTCTACTGTGTTTCCCGTCGCTGCCCGCCGGTGGGTTTCTGACGTCAACACATTCTGGCACGCCCGGTGGGACCACCTTCGACATCCACCACATCGCCATCTACATCCGAGATGGCGGAAAGCACTCCGGTCAAGTACGAGGATCTGCCCGATGAACTCAAGAAGAAACATGACGAGATCAAGGCAACCCTCGAAGCCGAACTCATCGGCTCTTTCCACGAACCCGCTCCCATGGCGTCGGGTGGAAGGGGTTCACACCTGAAGGCGCACTCGATGGAGTGGACCTGTCCGCCCCGTCGGAAGAACGCACCAGGTCGCCGCATCGGGAGATCAACTACATGGTGGCTCATTCGCTGCACCGCCACTGCGAGAGCCCGGTGAACACTTTGGAGCGTGTCGCTCGCGCGTGGTCCAGAAATCATGAGCCACCGGTATTCTCCGACGGGACCAGCTGCGGGGACTTTCAAAGGAGAGATGCCACTCCAGTCCCATCCTCCGCTGCCGTTCGCATGGGCGGCACCCGAAGTGCCGAACTCATCGGCATACGTCGTCTACAAGATTGGTGGTGATCCTAGTGACTACCAATTCCTACCTGAGGCACCCAAGGAGATCCCGCACGGATACGCGTGCGCATACGTACCAGACTGCAATACCTGGGCACTCTCGAACCAGGTTGCAACAGCAGGGGCCTCTGGAACGACAGGAGGAACGTCGAGAGCAGATCTTGAGAAGCAAACGTGGCTGGCTAAATACGCCACTCCGACAAACCTCCAGAGCCCAGCTCCTGCAGTTGGCTCGGAACTGGAAAAGCAAGCATGGCTGGTTAAGTATGCCACCCCGGCGAATCTTCAGGGTTCGACACCGTCAGCCATCACCGCGGATCAGATTTGTACAATTCTGAAAGATCAGTTCGGCATGATGCCGAAAAGGAAGACGTTCGGCTACACCAAGCCGTACCCCAATGATTACGAACTGATCCCTCTACCACCCAAATATCGGCTCCCGGACTTCACAAAGTTTAGTGGATCAGATGGTTCCAGCTCCATCGAGCATGTGAGCCGATATTTGGCACAGCTGGGTATGATCTCAGCATCAGATGAGTTGCGTGTGAGGTTCTTCGCGCAGACCCTCACAGGATCGGCTTTCGGATGGTACACATCGCTCCCACCGAACTCCATCCGGACTTGGAAGCAGTTGGAAGAGCAGTTCCATGAGCAGTATCACTCGGAGGCTTCCGAGGTTGGTATTGCCGATCTAGCACAAGTACGACGAAGCGCGGGGAGACAAGTGTCGAATACGTCCAGCCGCTTCAGGACCATTAGGAACCGATGCTTTTCGGCTCATGTAAGTGAAAAAGAAGCGATCGAGTTGGCGGTGGTGGGTCTCTCATCATCGATTAAGGACGTGGCCTCCCAAGCGGACTACCCTTCATTGGCGCACATGGTGCGAAGCCGTCGGCATATGAGCAGCGCCACCCGGATGTCTACCAGGACAAATTCAAGCGTGCGGTGACCCCGGTTGAGGCGGACGAGGATGAAGGTGCTGCGGGAGATCGAGAGGTAGCAGTGGCTGAATGGACTCGAGCGGCAGGCCCCGTGTCCCGCAAATGGGTGAAGCCACAAGGCCCTCCAAAAGGGTTCGACTTCGACGTGACCAAAACCGAGCAGATTTTTGATCTCTTACTCACGGAGAAGCATTTAAAGGTACCCGAAGGCCACAAGATCCCCACGGTGCAAGAGCTGAACGGAAAGCCATACCGCAAGTGGCATAATACGTTCACCCACACCACCAACGACCGCAGGGTGTGGCGGCAGCAGATCCAAATGGCGATAGAAAATGGACGGTTAATTTTCAACCGAGTACGCCATGAAGGTCGACACACACCCCTTCCCCGCCGTGAACATGGTGGAGTATACTTACCATGGAGGGTGCCAGCCGGATTTCTCGTGCAATATCAACATGGTAGGACCCGGACACCACTCGGTAAGGACGGAGATGAGGGCAGCTGCTCTCATAGCAAAGATACGAGAGGAAGCCGCTCCACGCGATCGGCTCCGCCAAGACGGCAAGCGCTACGTCACAGAGGGAGAAGTGAAAAACATAAGGTATCAACGACCTCTCTTTGATCACCTCCTCAACAAGTATGTGAGTCAGTATGACCAACGCCGGCGATACAACGACGATGATGAAGAAGATCGTCTGGCTAGGGACGACAGGAGACGTCATCGGCATGATCGCGAGGAGGAGGAGCATGAGCGCCGTGCCAAGGAAAAGTTGGGGGAGCGAGTCGACGAGGATAGGCATCGGGACTGTCCCTTCTTCGGACACTCGCTGGGATTCAGGAATGAGCCGATTGCCCACAATCGGCAATTGCCCGAATGCAACCGGAAGAAGAAGGAGGCAGCCAACGTGTCCGTATTCAAGCGCCTAGGGCCTCTCCCGCCACAAAGCAAACGCGCCGAGTCCCCTCGGTTGAAAGATCTCGAAGATTCGAAGACGAGGGAGAAGAAGAAGACAGGTACCACCGGCCAAGGTGGTGCCCTGATGGACTCAGCCGTTCCCAAAAGCGCAGGGTTCAGCGATTGCGCGGCCTGGAGGAAGCCTAAAGGTTATACTTGCATACATTGAGGAAGGCAAGACCTGATCTGGCTGCGAAAGTTCAGCGAGCCCTGGATGAAGAGGGTCGTCCGCGGAAAATGGAGTGGCGTCCCAAGCAAAGGAAAGCCGATGACGAAACATCGGCCGGCACAAACATGGTACTCGTCCTTCCGACGAAGCTTAGTGCTCCACGATTACACGATGCACTCAAGGTGGACGACAACAAGCGCACCAACATGATAAAGTCAGAAATTGGGCTGGTTTTATCTACCGGCCCGAACGAGTAGCAAGAGCAAATCAATGAGTAAACGTGGCGAGGCTGATCCTTGTGATCGGCCCCAAAAAATTTATGGAAGGACATTACAAAACCTTCGTCGAACAAGCAACATGGAGGCCGATTCCGAGCAATCGGCCAAAATTATCCTCACCATCCATTCCGCCCGGGTTCGGCATTTAATCCAACAGGGGATACCTGAAGAGCCGATACCATCAATTTTCTTGACAGAATCGGCTCGGGGGGGGGGGCACCTAGGTGGATGCAACACGAGGATATGCAGTAGGAATGTCTTGCAAGTACCCAGCAGCCCAAGATATTCTTTGATGATGGATATTGAGGTATGGGGGCCGATACATAAATCGGCCGTAAGAATTCAAATTTTTTTTAAGCACAGCCGATGCATGGCCATCGACTTAAGGATATAACTGTTATGATCAGAGGACCGATGGAGCAGGAACTGGGCCACGAAGAGAGACTTTAATGGAAGAACTCCTCGATGAAGTGATTTAATGGCTCAGTTCCTCTCTTCAAAAACAATGCCAAGAGCAGCAGGGATGTGCAGATCAGGCTAAGGGTGGTTTGCCTCAGACAAAGAAGTGGACTGAAGAAGCTCGGGGGGCAGCTCACCCTGAAGGTTCTCTGCTCTGAAGAGCCGATTTTGCTGGGAATCGGCTGGCTCTACATGAATGTTCTCTCAGACATTGATCTAGCTCGTGCCCCTTTGTCTGAATGGCATGCCCTCGTCTCTGTTTCGCCTTGACTGAGACTCGGGGGGCAGCTGGCCTGGTGGATGCTCTGTTTTTGAAAGCCGATTGGGTGGCCATCGGCTAGTCCTGTGCCGCGATTTGCGTCAAGGGTGGTGACCTGGCGGAACTCAAATTCATTGTTCGAAAGGATGAAGGATAGTTCATGAAGATTTGATGCGCTGACGTCGGTTTTTGAGTTTTGACCAAGATTGCAGTCACCCTGGGATCGAAGAAAGGGAGAGCGGATTATGAGAGACCGATGCGTTTCCATCGGCTCATTGAGAATCGGTTTAAAAGAAATCGGCAAAGTCAAATTGGGGAAACTTCTTCATTCATAAACAGGAGTTCTTACAAAGAAAGAGCCGATTGCTCAAAGAAGGAAGAACAAAAGAAGGGTCTATTGACCAATCTACTACCGCTAGGCCTACACTAGTAGATCCTAATCTATGGGCCATCGCTGCCCTCGTCGGCATCCTCGGAACTCTCATCGGCACCGCCGCCGATGGGCTCCTCGTCGCTACTCCCGTAGCCCTCTACGGGAGCTTCATCCCCGTCTTCATCGTCGCTGCTGTCGTCGTCCCACCACATGCGGAGGCGTTTTGCCGGCGGGTAGCCCTCGAGGGATTCGTCGTCGTCGTCGTCATCGTCTTCCTCTTCCTCTTCTTCAGAGGTGAGGCAGCCGTCCCAGGGGAACTGGTCGTCCTCGCTTTTTGACTCCAGTTCCCCGTCGGCGAGGAGCTGAAGATCTGCATCCCCGCTGGTCAAGGACTTGTCGTCCTCGGACCAGATGGAGGAGGCGTGGCTCTCCTCGTCCCATTCTTCTGGGGCACGGATTTCCGGCGGCGTCTCGCGGGAGGAGGAGGACCCGTAGGAAAGCTCGGAGGAGGAGGAGGAGGAAGAAGACATGGTGGCACAGAGGGTTTTTTGGTGCTAATGCGAGGAGGACGAAGGAGGAGCAAGCTGTTTAGAACGGTTAAATAAAAGGGATATGAGGGAGATTCAATGCCACAGCAGTTTCCGAGGAGATGTTGCCCAACAGGAAAATTTTGCGGCCACGTAGAGAAGTGGAGGGGGCAAGGCATCATGATGAGGATTCTGCGGCGGTTTCTGCTCTGCCACGACGTGACCCGACGAAAGAAAAGCGTAATGATTTTGGAAATGTCATTTCCAAAACCAGGGGGGCATGTGTTATCACCAGAATTTGACCGAGTCAGAGGTGGGCCGTGATCAAGATGGACTCGAAGAATATATATATAGAAGAAATACGTGGATCGGCCTTACATGCAAAGTTTGGGCTAGTTTGCCCTTGTATCTGTAACATATTAGGTTACGTGTCGATTAGGAGTTGGAGTTTGACCCGTGCACGGTTAGGTGCACGCCTAAATTAGAAAGTCCCCTGGACTATAAATATGTATCTAGGGTTTATGGAATAAACAACAACCAACGTTCAACACAAACAAATCTCGGCGCATCGCCAACTCCTTCGTCTCGAGGGTTTCTCCGGTAAGCACCATGCTGCCTAGATCGCATCTTGCGATCTAGGCAAGCACAAGCCTACCCACGTTGTTCATGCGTTGCTCGTGCTGAAGCCTTTTTGATGGCGAGCAACGTAGTTATCTTAGATGTGTTAGGGTTAGCATTGTTCTTCGTATCATATGCTCGTCGTAGTGCGACCCTTATGCATCTAGCCGCCCTTACACCTATCTCGGGTGTAGGGGCGGCACCCCGCTTGATCATAGTTTAGTAGATCTGATCCGTTACGGTTGCTCCTTGTTCCGCAAGGATTAGTTTAATATCCGCATTAGTTAGGCCCTACAAAGGGTTGGAGGATCCAGCGGCGTGTAGGGTGAAGTTTGCTAGCCCTAGAAAGGATGTTCCGGGATCAACCTCGTGTTGGTTTTTAGGCCCTCGTCTAGGATCGGCTTACGGTCACCGTGCGCGAGCGCGAGGCCCAATCGTGAGTAGGATGATCCGATTATGCGGTGCAAACCCTAAATCGTCGTAGATCTCATTAGCTTTATCTTGATTAAGCAGGACCACCATATATTCGGACACCTTGTACGAATCATGGGTGGATCGGCTCTTTGAGCCGATTCCCGAGATAACCCGAGAGCCGATCGAGGCCCGTATTTAATGTTTACGTGTATGCCATGCAGGAAACTAAGTGAGGCATCATCCAACACCTTCCCGACCGGTATAGGTCAGGTGGCACGCCCTTGCGATAGCATCGGACGTGTGACCAGGAGGCTTTGCGGGCCGTCGCTCTGAGGGACTGGGGCCAGCCGCAGCCCTAGTTGTTCCCGGCTCTACTGTGTTGCCCGTCGCTGCCCGCCGGTGGGTTTCTGACGTCAACACTCTGAAGAACAGCAGGCTGTCATCAGCGAAGAGTAAGTGTCCTACCACCGGGGCGGATGTGGCCACTTTAATTCCACTTAAGATCGGTGACTCACTTCTTGATTTTAAGAGGCACGAAAGGCCCTCTGCTGCCAGCAGGAAAAGATCGGGGGAGATTGGGTCTCCCTGCCGAATCCCCCCTAGAAGGGGTAAAACTCTCTGTAACTCCTCCATTAAACAGTACTGAGAAGGATACAGAGGTGACCAAGCGCATGATCATCTCCACCCATAGCCTATGAAACCCTAGCTTAAGCATGATTGCACGTAAGTAGCTCCACTCTACTCGATCATATGCTTTCTTCATATCCAACTTCAGGGCACAGCACCGAAGCCTCTTTGCTCGCTTCTTCTTCATGAAATGTAAACATTCATATGCTGTGATGATGTTGTCCGTAATAAGTCTGCCAGGTACAAATGCAGACTGCTCCTCTGAGATGATCTCCGGTAAAATCACCTTCAGTCTATTTGCTGCCACCTTCGACGCAATCTTATAGATGACATTGCACAAGCTTATTGGCCGAAACTGACCCAATTCTTCCGGGCTCGCCACCTTTGGTATCAGCACTACAAAGGTCTTATTAATGACTTCCGGATCATCATCTCCTTTCAAAACCGTCAGCACCACTGCAGTCACCTCCGCGCCACATAACTCCCAATAACGCTAGAAATGAGCAGGGAAGCCATCTGGCCCTGGCGCCTTAGTAGGGAACATCTGAAAGAGCGCTTCCTTCACTTCGCTCTCCGTGAACGGAGCTAACAGTGAATCATTCATCCTTGATGTAACCTTGGTTGGCACTGTATCAAGTACCCCCTCCATACCTGTCGTACCCTCCGAAGTGTACAGATTTTTGTAGAAAGTCGTGGTCAAATTCTTCATCTCCACCTCGTCATTCGTCACCTGACCACAAGGCTTTTTCAGCTGTGATATGCGGTTCTTCTTCCTTCTCTAACTCGCTCTCATATGGAAGAAACGAGTGTTTTTGTCTCCCGCAGCAAGCCACTGTACCCTTGATCTCTGCTGCCACATAATTTCCTCTCGATGGTTCAGTTCCACCAGGCGATCCGTCACTTTGATTTCAGCATGTGTTGGACCTAGTCTGCCGGGTACTGCTTGCAAACGCTCCAGCTCATCCTTGAGCTTGCACAGCTCAAGTCTCACATTACCAAATGTGGACTTCCCCCAACTCTTGAGGCACCCGCAAAGGATGCGAGTTTACCCTGCAAGGACTGTAAATCCCTTGCCTCACCGGCTCCCTTCCATGCATCAGAGACCATCGGCGAGAATTCTTTATGTTTCTTCCACATCAATTCATATTTGAAACCCAACGGCTTCCTTCGTCGATCATCCATATAACGCCAATTGAGTAGGATCGGACCATGATCTGATGATGCCGCTGTCAGGTTTCGGACAAAAGCCCCCGCAAAACGGTCACTCCACTCCGGTGTAGGTAGCGCCCTATCGAGACGCACCCGACAGTAAGTACCCCCTGCTACTTTCTTCTCGAAAGTCCAACTCCGGCCTTCAAAGCCAAGATCTCTGAGGCCACACACGTCCACCATCTCTCGGAACCCTGCCATTTGAGCATGACTCCTTTCTTGCACACCTACATGTTCCGATCGATGTAAAACTTCATTGAAATCCCCTAAGCAAACCCAAGGTAAATCTGATGACGACTTGATGAATTTCAACATGTCCCAAGTCTTGTATCTTTCCCTTGTCTGTGCTTCCCCGTATACACACGTCAATCTCCACGCACGGAGGCCCAGCAGCCTCCGTAACAATAGTGTCAATATGATATTGCGAATATGGTAAAATCTCGATTTTTATTCCATTGTTCCAGAAAATACCTAGCCCTCCGCTACGTCCAGAGCTACTTACAGCAAAAGAATGATCATAACCTAGTGTATGCCGTAATCCTTCTACCCTCGATCTATGCACTTGAGTTTCAATCACACATAAAATCGAGGGGGCGAAACACCTCGCGAAGTCGCGAAGCTCCTTTACTGTCGCAGCCTCGCCAAGTCTGCGACAGTTCCAGACAAAGCAACTCATTGCTGCTGGCGGCGCTCCTCGGAGGAGCCCGCCTTATTGCCAGCATCATTCTTGGCCTTTTGCAGTTTGGTGCATATGGGCTTCTTCTGCATTGCAAAATCGTACCGGACCACCCATTCCAGAGAAGTGGGTCTCTAGAACGGGCTTCTCTTAGGCCTTCCACAGTGTAGTCGATGCCCAAAGCGTATAAAGTTTGCCACCTCCTCATCGATCCCCAGAGAAAATGTTCAGGCTCCAACTCACACAGCGTTCGGCAGCTACATCGATGCCCGGAAACAAATGCAGGACCCACATATCGTCCTTTTCTCCTTTAGGCTGCTCATAGTGGAGAGTAACATAAGGTGGTGTCATGCATAAGTTACTAGACTATGTTACTACCTTCATAGTGGAAAGTAACTTAGAGGTAGTATCATGCAAAGTCTCATTTATTAATTTGTAGACTCATTTTGTCTTGGGGTGTGTGATGTTATGGTAACATAGCTAGTTACCACCTCCCTCTCTTTCTTCACTTATTGTTATGCCATGTCACCCAAATACATTGGAGTGTGTGATGTTACTAGCTAAGTTACTCTTAGTTTTTCTCAGCGCTGCCATGTTGAGGCATTAAAGTAGTAGTATTTTAATCCCTGGCATAAGCACCAAGTTGATCCGATTCCCTGAATTTCTTTTGGGGCACCGGCTGGACAACGGAGGGAATCGACGCCCGATGCCTGAAAAACGAGTTTGGGCACCAATATGTCATACGCTGTGGAGGGCCTTAGCGCTTTCAATTCGCATCTCTCTTTTTTTTTCTTCTTTTTTTTATAAAGAGAACAAAACATGTGACAACTGAGAATGCCGTTCGTCTTGTTTCTTTGCGGTTTGCAATGCCGGTAAATTTAATTTTTTCCTTTAGACCTTTGCAGCAGAAATTCAATCTGGTTATGAAGTAACCCACCCTGAGTCTTCTTTCAGAATGTTAGAACCAGTACATCTTACATAGTTTGTTTTTCTGTACCAGCACAAAAACACTAGGCTACCAGTAGCACTTCGGGGAGGACTTGGATACGTGCGAGTAAGAGCAAGTCCAGCAGAGGCCCTATACCTCTCCCGATAGCAAATATAGGGGAGAGAAGGAGAAAAAACGCCTCCAGCAGGACCCCTACCACCGCCCCGAAACATCCGCGTCCCCTACCGAGACCGGCTTCTCCCCCTACACATCGGGGCGTTGGAGGCGTCCCCAATCCGTCGTGGAGAGCAACCGCTCGCTCGAGGAAGCCTCCTCCCGCCACCTTGCTCCGGACCAGGTACATCTCTGCCCTTTTCCTCTTCTATTTCGCTCGAATTCGAGGTCCAGATCGGTCATGGTGGGGAGAGGGGAGGGGAGGGGAGGGGTTGGGGCGGTAGAGCAGGGGGAAAGGGAGCTCAAGGGGTCGCCGCCGTGAGGAGAGTAGGCCGGAGCTGCGCGAGCGCCGCGCCGGAGCCAGCAGCGCGAAGGTCGCACAGGACCTGCGCGGCCACGGCCGTGGACGGGAGAGAGACAAAGGATGCATTGGTCGATTTTGCTAGTGCTTGCTACTGTTTGTTATTTGGTACTGCTTTCTATCCAATTAATTTGTTTTGTAGATGAAGTCCAATTGTTTGGGAAATTAAGTGAGGTTTTCTCCAAACTCTAATTGTTTGTAGATGAAAATATAGTCATTCGAATTACGACGGTTAGAAAATTAACCGTTTACAAAGTTAGTTATGAAATATTGTTTAAATATATGTAAATATGATATAGGGAAGATGATATATGGGAGCTGCTGGAAGTGGACAATATGTAGGGAGGGAATCTATTTAGGGGTGTCCCCTACATGGAGATGTAGGGAGGAAAATTTAGGGGTCCTGCTGGACTTGCTCTAAGGGCGATGCTAACGGTGCCCAGATCGCTCCAGGTACCATTTCCACACAGTTGAAAAGGATGACCTGGCGGCCCATCCTGAAAATGCAAAACTTATCAGCAACGAAGGTTGTGGCTAGAGAACCTCGCTGTTCGAACAGTTGCAGAGACGACGCGACAGAGAGGAAAGACTTGGGTCACAGGTTACTTATGACGGGTTGATGGCCATGGCCTGTCGCAGATCGGCGTACTTGCTCACCGCTAACGCAAACCACGAGCGAGATCAACCATGACGTGGTTTTGGGCTTGTTCGTGCAGTTTCAGTTTCAGTTTCAGTTTGAGTTTGAGTTGGAGATGGAGATGGCACTGTCAACCCGTCTGTTGATCTGTTGCCGCAGAGCAGTTTAAGATTCGTTTCGGTGAGCTCTGCTGCTCCTACGCCTATATGCTTAGCATATTGAACTAATGAAGATGGCAACTGTATATGGTGCTAATGGCCTGTTGACCACCTGTATCTGCCGGCAACATACATGTGATACGTACTGGATACGACCAGAGAGAGATGGGTCGTGACTGACATGAATGTCTTAACTGTTTTTGAAACTGTCGTCACATTAGGGGCAACGTTAAGAACTCGGTCAGTTGCGTCAACCAGCAGCCTGCCCTCCCTGATCAGCATCTTAGTAGGCTCGTTTGACAAATGCATAGTGGAAGCAGCGAATCCACGCACTCAACCCAACCAGCACAGCAGGACTCTGAATCAATCTCAACATCGTCGATCCGGAGATAATGAATCGATGGACCCTAGCAACCGACCCGATCGACCCTAGCAATCAGTAGGTGGCATTGAGCAAAATCTGCTCTCGTAATCTAACATGTATCTTATCTCCACCTTGTATATACTTGGCGAAATGCTGACCGTTTGGGCTAAGACGTACATGCAGCAGCTCCGTATGCAGATGGTCCCCGGTCGTGATGGACAGAATGAATGTTGTGCCGACTAGCGTCAGTGATATTTGGTGGAAATTATGGCAGCAATTATCGCTCATCTTTGGCTTCCAAAATGATCCTGTCCAGGGTTCAGAACTGGTCCTGAATCGCGCACATGTACGACTAGACAGGACATGAGGAATGTCGCAACAACTTGCATCCATTTCAGGTAGGGTTGTTCTTCCCGACGGATTAGCTATGATAGTAGTAATTGATAACTAAAGCATGCGTGGATTAGCGAGATCTACCCTGCATGTGGAGTGGCATTGCGAAGAGGGAGAGAAGAAAGACCCAGGGATCGCACGTTCACAGCCTGTCATTGCAAGTGACTTGAAGCCCCCTTCCCGATGCCACTATATGTAGGTACGACAGTACAGCACACGACGATTTCCTTTACTACGGAGTGAGTATACAGCAGCAGTACGGTACAAAATGCTCAACGGTATCACGTACCACGTATGCTGGGTAGGTGGCAGCAAACCTAGCAACCAATTAGCAGGACCGGGAGGAATGCACTGGCCGTCTGCAGACAACGGAGACAAGCCTTGTCACCTTCGTCCCTCGCGGGGACACCGAATGGTGTTTGATCTTATCTGCGTACGTGCAATGCAGATCGAACAAGGGCCAAGCTTGTCATGCCTATCTATCGACCCTTCATCGCTGGTCCAAGGCATAAGTGGGATACGAATGGCCGTATGTCCATATACGTATGCGTGTGGGGCAATTCCCTGATAGGGCCATGATTGGGCACAAGATTTTCCTTCCCTAAGTTCTCGTTTCTCAATCACAGTTCGGGTGACCTGAAAATAGCAAGGACATGAGAGATATGGCCCGCTACATCTTCGTGAGAGGCCTAATCAGGACTAGATCGTTTGAGGAAAATGAACGGATGGTTGATGGACGGCGAGGAGTGCGCACGCGGATTGCACAATCGGTCGGGACCAAAAGGACGAGCATATGCTTGGAGTTGTACACTTGTAGGCTAGGGGAGATGAGACATCAGTAGCGCTGCACTTTAAGCAGAAAGGACTGATCATGGCGACGACTCTATCTAATTTCAAATTTACATAGCTAGTCTAGTAGAGCCCCTAAATTCTCAAACCTCTATAGCAGTTTTACAGGTTGGAAATAGCCATTTTTGTGCACTTTTACAGGTTGAATAACAGGGGTAAAGAGTAGAACCCCTAAACCCCTAAAGAATGCAGTTTGAGGGTTCTAGTCTTTGGCTCAACCCCAACCTCTAAAACTGTCATATGCCATATCACAGTTTTCATCACATATCATCATTTCACATATCACAAATATCATCACATTTCACATAAAACAATAATCATTCTAGTTATTATTACAACACCAAATAGTACATTTGAGCACATAAAACAATAATCATTCAAATTGTTACAACAATGTTGGACCATACAACAATAATTGTTCGAATCAAATAGAACAAAGGTAAATCATGCGCCACGGCGCTGCCCATCCAACGCGCCATTCGGTGCTCGACTAGATCATCACGGAGACGACCATGAGTGGCTGCATCTTCAATCTCACGATGTGCTTGAAGAAAAGCTTCTACACGAGAAGGGTTTCTTTCCGGTTGCACACGTGTGCCAACATTGTCATAGAAACAAGGCAAGTTTAACCCCCTCTCATCTTCTAGGATCATGTTGTGTAGAATCACACAACACTTCATGATGTCCACCAAGGTTTTCTTGTCCCAAAACCGAGCCGGACCCCGAACTATGGCAAACCTTGCTTGCAAGATACCAAAAACTCTCTCTATATCCTTGCGGGCTGCCTCTTGTGCCCTTGTGAAATGAGCCTCTTTTCTGGACAAGGGCACCCCATTTTTCTCCTTGATGGACTTCACAAGAGTTGCCCATTCGGGATAAATGCCATCGGTGAGATAGTATCCCATTGAGTAGTCATTGCCATTGATCGTGTAGTTGCAAGTTGGAGCATCTCCAGAAATTAATCTTTTAAACAAAGGAGATCTATTGAGCACATTTATATCATTGAGTGTTCCCGGCAACCCAAAGAATGCATGCCAAATCCATGTGTCCTCCGATGCCACGGCCTCAAGCACAATGGTAGCATCACGGCTTTTACCGCAATACATTCCATGCCATGCCTTTGGGCAATTTTTCCATGTCCAATGCATGCAATCAAGGCTACCTAGCATCCCCGGCCATCCCCTTTTTTCATTGGTTTCCATCAATCTTTTTGTATCTTCCTCGTTTGGTGCTCGAAGGTATGTCTCACCATACAACCGGATAACTAACTTAGCAAATCTACGGACGGATTCCGTGGTTGTATCTTGCCCAATGCGAAGATACTCGTCCGTGTAGTCCGCGAGTACACCATAGGCCGATACCCGCATTGCCGCCGATATCTTTTGGTATGCACTAAACCCCATGATACCGGCGGCAGATCTACGACGCTTGAAATATGTGGAGGCCGCCTCACAGTCGGTGACAATCTTCACAAATAGACTAGGGAGCATTCGGTACCTTCTGCGGAAGAAGCGAGGAGGGTATGTAGGTACCTCGGCGAAGTAGTCTTCCATCAAATGCTCGTGTCCGAGAGCGCGGTTCCGGTAGATGGTGGTTCGCCCCATCGTCGACCCTCTCCTCTCGATCCATCGGCTTCGCGCGGTCTTCAAACGATTGCACCTCGACGAGGAGGCTCATCATCTCGACATCATCGTCTTGCAACAACTCATCAATGTCGGAATCGTCGGATGTCGACCAATCCGACGAATCCGACATCGAGTCCGTGACAACGTCGTTGTTCATCTCCATCTGCAAAAAAATCAACCGTCAATTAGTGCTACAAAATGAAACAAAAGAAATGAAACAAAAGAAAAAAAAAGAACATACCTTGACCGGGCGGCGGCGGCTAGGAGCCGATGCGGAGGAGGCGCGGGCGCGGCGGGCAGAGCGTAGGAGGCCGGAACGCGGCGGCAGCGGAGGAGGCCGGGACGCGGCGGCGGCGGGAGGCGGCGGGAGGGCCGAGCGGGAGGAGGTCGGGGCGGGAGGAGGGCGGGGCGCGCGGAGGGCCGAGCGGGAGGAGGGCCGAGCGGGAGGAGGGCCGAGCGGGAGGAGGGCGGGCGGGAGGAGGGCGGGCGCGGCGGGGCAGGCGGAGGAGGGCCGAGCGGGAGGAGGCCGGGACGCGGCGGAGCGGAGGAGGCCGGGACGCGGCGGAGCGCGGGCGGAGGAGGCGGGGCGCGGCGGAGGCGGGCGCGGCGGGCCGGAGGGCGGCGGCGGCGGGATCGGGGAGGAAGAGGGAGGAAGAGGGGAACGAGCTGAATGTTCCCTCCCGCGCGTGTCCGAGACGACTACAGGTCGGGGACGGGTTGGATTGCCCAACCCTCGTTTCTACAGGCCAAGAAGGGATTCCCAGGTCCGACCTGGGATTTTTTTTTACAGTTTTACAGTTTTAGGGGCTCTAGTCTTTACGATTTTTTCGTCAAAAACTGTAAAAAGGCGGTTATTTTTACAGATTTAGGGGTTTAGGGGCTCTACTAGACATGCTCTTATGATCGTCACCCATCTATGGCCTGCACGAACATCGAACATGATTCCACCACACCACTTGTAACTGACCCGCACTTTATGCTCTCAGACGCATCCTATATATTCCAAAAAATGTAGTAATTTCAAATAAAGTAAAAAAAATTAAATTCTTTTAGGAATCAAAGATAATCCAGTATTGTACTCATATAAAATTGTTTGGCCCAGAAATGATTCACATTTACTTCAGGTAACAAAAAAAACAAATCTATGACAAATATAACGTGAATAGTACTATGACCTTAAGTCTGTTCACCCAGGAAACAAGAGAAGTTATGGTAAACACTCCCTACCGGGGTCCGATGAGAAACAAATGATCGGACCGATCCAATCCCGTCCAACTCTATTCCATCATACGGTCCACGCGCAACTTTTTTTTCCCACACCATCTCTTTTGTGCCGTTAACCACACGTGCATCTCCATAATTTCCGGTCGGTTAACAATTCTGATCCAGGCATCCTCCCCAATCGATTCTGCTGCTAGTCGTCTCTCTCGCGACTGAGATCAGGTGACATGCCTTAGACATGTCACGCATGAACAGTGCGGTGACATGCACCATAGGCCGTAGGATTGAAAAGGAACACACACGATCAAACACTGTAGCGCGCGACTGTAGCTGGTCCTGTAGCAATATCCTGTACCAAATGTCCTGTAGCAAATGTATTGTAGATGGTTTCTGTAGCAGTGATATCCTGCCATCTAATCTAGATCCGACGGTGAGAAAAGGGGTGCATGTCACCACACTGTTCATGCGTGACAGGCCTAAGGCATGTCACCTGATCTCATTCCCTCTCTCGCCCCACCGCATCACCACTCCTCTCCCCACAGCGCCGCGCCGTACCGCCACTCCTCTCTCTAACGCGCCGCCACACGCCATCCTGCCCGAGACCGGCGCCTTCACCTGGATGGAGTAATCGTTGATACCCATGTTGTTCCGCCGTGGAGAACCGTCGCCGAGGCATACCTTATTGCCGGCGGCTGGCACTGCAGGTTGGGAGGGGGATTGGCGGATCAGCACGGCCCTGGAGGCTGCTTCCACTGATCCATGTATCGTTTTTCAACGACGACACGAGTCCGGATAAGGTAATTACAACTATCTAGGTCCCAACCTGTAGGCAGAGGGCACAGCAGCCGCGATGAGATGCTGTCATTCCTAGCTGCCTCATTAGACGATCCATCTCTTCAGCGATTGCAGCATGCTCGTCCTCATGCAGTTAGTGATATTATAGTGTTTTCCCAGTGTGTACCCTGCAAGTAATTGAGTAATATGATTTTTGCAATCCGCAGATTGATTTTTATCCTTATCGTTTGCCCATCATGCAATGTGTAAGCTGACCACAAACAAATAGTTCCTGGTGAAATTTGTTTGCACATCAAAGGAAGATGTACTCACATGCTAGAGGCAAGCATAGGCAATTCCAAATTCTCAAATTTATATGCTTCCAACGAAGATGAGTTATTCTAAGATAGCACTGATTATGTGCTTCATAATATCTATATATGCTTCCAATGCAGATATGATAAGTTATTGAGATATACCTAATTCCTTGTTTACAAATATTTATGCTTCCAATTTCAAACTTTTATGCTTCCAACAAAGATGATTTAAGTTGAGATAGCACTAATCTCTTGCTTTGAAATATCCCTGCTTCATATGTACCTAGTTCTGTTTCAGGCTTCCAAGCTTTTACATGGTACTAGTTATATTGAGATAGCCTAAAACTAATGCTTCCAAACTATGTATTTATTTCTTTACGAAAGTTTACGTTTTTGCGTATTATTTAAATTGTAAATATAATTGTATTTTAAACATTGTCCCGTGCTTCCTACATTCGTCCTTATCGTTTGCTCAAGATTCAAGTGACACATTCTAGTTTTTTTTTCTTAGTGAAGTGCTATCTGCCGGCTTTGATGGCATCAATGACAAGTATGTCGAGTTCAATATTGTGTTGTTCAATGTTTCTCCTATTAGAAGCACCGTCGCTGGAACAAGAGGTTTCTTCACACTGGAGATGCTCACTCAAGAAGGTACTGGTCTGATGCTCACTCAACAAGGCAGGGAGTGTTCCATGTAACAGTGGCATGAGGTCGCTTTTGGAAGTCACGTTCACTGCCGACGCTGTCCTCGCCGCCCTCAATCCGGCGGGGCATCTGGTGGAGGTGAGGTCGCGCCACCTGGGTTGGGAGAGAGAGCTGCGCGTCAAGTCGGGTTTGAGGAAGGATGGGATTGGGGAAAACCAAAGGGGGAGTTGGATATTTATATGACTGGCATTAGAGATGTAAATATTTTGTGAAAGCTGTGGCCAGTCAACCTAATGAACTTTTTTGGATTGAGGTTAATTCATGTGTGCTCTTCGAGCATGCTTGGATTGAGGGCATCTTTTCTTTGCATGCTCTCCGGTATGTACCTCAACTGATTACTGAGCAGCTTAATCAATAGGATTTGGTTTGCAACACATTTGTTAGTTTTTCTTCCTAAAACCTCAATTTCTGAACCGTTTGGCTCAATTTAATAGTTCATCGGGCAGCTGCCCTAGAACGAATCCCAAAGTGCAAAATTTGGCAGACCATGGTTCACACGTAACTGTGCAGAACACTGAAGCTCCTATTAGAATGCAAATGCTGGGTCTCCTGCTCCTAGCACTTCTTCGAGAAAAATCCTCTTGCAAACATACAGCTAAAAGCCTTCACCAACAAGAACCTACTACCAGAATATGGCACGTACATGGTACAACACATTTGTTAGTTTTTTCCTCTTACTAGTTCATCAGCCAGCTGCCCTAGAAGGAACTCCAAACTGTGAAATTTAACAAACCATGGTCACACGTAACTGGGCAGATCACTGAAGCTCCTATTCGAATGCAAGTGCTTTACTGGGTCTCCTCCGTATCCCTTCATAACATAGATCCTCCTGCTCATGGCACTTCTTCGAGAAAAATCCTCTGGGAAACATACAGCTACAAGCCTTCACCAACAAGAACCTACCAGAATGTGGTACATGGTGCAACATACATAAATGTCAGTAACAGAAAGTAAAGCGCACTCAGGAGCATGTTCAACACGAAAACTAAGACTCTTGCATTTTCAGTATGGCCGTTACAACACTTCCATGGGCATCGCCCCATCGGTACAAAAGAACAAAGTAGCATGATTCAATCCCAAGTGTATTGTAGTATTAATCTGGCCTGCCTGAATCTAGTTGATGTGGATGTCTACTATTGACATGCTATTCTGTCATCTTCTCCTATCTATAACTTTCCGCAGAACTTAATGTATTGACTGGTATGATCAATCAAAAGAATTTACGATTTCCTTTATGAGCACGAAGAGTTGACTCTCCCCTGACGCATTTTCCAATCTTTCAAACAATATGCCATCCATTCTAGCTTGGACTCCATTTAAGGAGGTGACGTCCTGGAGCAACCCCTTCACAACCCTGTCAATTCCAAGCAATGAACCCCCAATACCTGACAAGATCTCCGGTAGTGATGGCGAGGCCCTCGAGATCTCAACTAGCTGGACCTGCATTATTCAGTAGAGTCAGAATCTGGGAGGCAAACTCTCAATCATGTATTTCCCCTCGAAGCGAGCACTGCAACTTGCAGCATCTGTTGAGAAGTGAATTTTTTTAACTGGATTCCCAACTGAAACAGCTGAATGAAGCACAGAAAGCACTGCTATTTGAACTTCACCAAAAGTCAAGCATTGAGATGGCAATTGCTACAATCATATACTCCCAGATTGAATGTAATTGATAAACCCTAAATACATGCATATATATGCATGACAAAAGACTCATTGTCTATAGATGAACTAACCTTCTTATCTTGCGGTATATTAGCTCTCTGTTTTGCAATGGCTAAAGCTTGTGAGAATCCACCTAGTGAATCAACCAACCCTCTTGAAGCTGCATCTTGGCCGGTCCACACCCGACCTTGAGCAACAGTCTCCATCTCATCAATCTGGTGGAGCAAGAACTCAGCACATGCTTGAAGAACTATAAGCTACTCAGTATCTGAGATCAATCCTTACACTCATTGAGCGTGACATGGCTGCTTTATCTCGAAACGATGCATACGCATTTTGCGCCGACTTTTCAAAAAGTTCTGCCTCATCTGGTCTGTGGAAATATAACACATTCTTCAAACACAAAATGGTTCGTATGATGGTTATTATGAGCAGGTCTAGTAATATGGTAGAGCCCAAAGGGACAAATATAAAATACAATGAGTCAACAACGCAAAACTCTACCGCACAGAGAAATGCCACCCTTAACAACAGTGAAGCATGAATCACAAACAATAAATCTAGAACCCATGACAATTGTACTCCCTCCATCCCACCAAAAGTGTCTCAACTTTGTCAAAATTTGGATGTATCTTGACACTATCTAGTAGGTAGATACATCCAAATTTTGACCAAGTTGAGACACTTTGGGTGGGACGGAGGGAGTAATAGGATGGTAGCACAAAGGCAGAAGTAGTAAAATAGTTATCCAGCAGCACTGATGGTGGGTATGATATGAAAGTGAAAGTGAAAGTGGAAAGAAGGGAAGTGCAACACAGGAAAGCACCCTATTTTTGTTATCCCTGTATCCATTTGGGTGGGAACAATATGCAAATACTGTGCTCAACTACTGACATTATTATCAGCCAAAGAACTTAGGTGAAAAGGCTTAAACTTGTTAGCTAAGCGAAATTGTAACTTACATTTATCTTCTCCTTTCACACCTAAACAGCCATAATAAAAAGATAGGTGGAGATGTCCATTATTCGTCCCTCAACCATTGCTTGAATTTAGATTTCGCCCATAAACTCCAATACCAAACAACCCTGCCCCTCAACCCTTGAAAACATTTACATTTCATCCCTCAGACCATTGCAAGGCGTTTTGGATGACGGGTGGCAGTTTTAGAACATATGGCAACTCAGTCAGCTATTTATAACAAATAACGACAGAAGTTCAGAGGAAAGCCAAAAAGTTCAGAAAAATTCGAGAGAAAAGCATTCAGAAATAACCTAGAGAAAATAGATAATGTGAGAAAACACGCACATAATTTTATCATAAATATCAGTAATAACAGTTTAATGCGGGTTACAGTCGAAACATAGCTATTTTAGCCTTGATATTACTGTGTTGCTTTCTTCATATGCCTCCACGCTATTTTCTGATTTCCTTGTATCACCCCCTCCCCTCTAAACTTTATGGTTGTTTACTATTTGTTCGTTTTACGATTTTTCCTTTCTAGTCTTTAGAAGATCATGTGTTGAATATGCTACGTTGCTACTAGGATGCCATGTGTAAGAAAGCCACCGCAACGCATCTGAAACTGTGGATTCAAGATTTGAGGGGCAAGGTTAGTATTGGAGACTACTGTGTTGGGACAAAATCTGAATTCGGCCAAGAGTTGAGGAGCGAAAAATTGACTTCAATTTGCATCTTATGTTAGAAAAAATGAAGTCAAATTTGACTAGCTATTTGCTAAACCAAATATGTGCTAGGCCATTCAATATCAAAGCTAGTTACAAATCATAGAAGACCTAATAAACCACATTATAAGAGTAAGTATACACTGTTTTATGATTGAAACGAAAATATGATGATGACATAGCTGAACAAAAAATATGTGAAGGTACAGTCTGCTTGATTAATGGCGAAATTAGATGATAACACCAATATTCAAGTTATAAAAATGCAGATGACATAGCTGAACAAAAAATATGTGAAGGTACAGTCTGCTTGATTAATGGCGAAATTAGATGATAACACCAATATTCAAGTTATAAAAATGCAGATACATTGGATCATTGTAAAACTATAGCACTATCCCAAATTTCAAGGAGGTGGCGTTTTGGCTCATAGGAGCAAATGCTCCTATTATACAAAATAATTAAAAAACAATTTTAAAAATGTCAAAAAATTCTGACATAATTTTTTGTTGTACATCGTGACATTCTATGTTAGTACACAAGTTTTCATGGAGAAACAACATTTTATGTGGCGTGTACAAAAAAGACAAAAAAATGTCCTGTACGTAGTCGTGTTATAGCATCAAAATTTGTCTTTTTTACTGGAGCCACAAATTTTTATAGTTTTTTTTTGAAAACTAGTGTACGAACATAAAATGTGTAGATGTACATGAAATTTTTTAGTTTAGAATTTTTTGACACGTCGAAATGTAGATTCACACAATGGGAGCAAATGCTCCTATGAGCCAAAGTGAATATCCCAAATTTCAAGTGCCATGTTATTAAGTTGATTCTAAGTCTGGCTGTATCAGATTCTTTTTGTAACAAGCTGGTAAAGGTTGTCTGATCCTTCTCTTTGTTGGATCCTGTGAGTTCTCGTGGAACTTTAAGGTTTTTCATTTTCTAAATATACTATGACGACTAAAAGTGTCAAATCTTATACCTTAAAGGGCGGTTGTCAGCAACATTAAGCTCTGCATATCTACCCTTAGATAGAATTTCTTTATTGAAATCAATCCTCTCATAGAGCTTCTGAAGGATGAATTTCCCTGTTCTTCCAATAAAACAGTATTAAAATGAGGAACAAACACTTAACAACAGCTGAACTCACTATCTAAATTCTGAAATAGAGTAGAGTAGATGTAAGTTCAAAGTTGAGACTGTTGCAAGAGAACTTAGAATTCGGTGTGGAAGACTTATTGCTAGTTTAGCAACCACGGAGTTGTTTTTCGTGTAGTACTTCTAGGTTGGTTTGTTGTGTATTTACTTTATGTAATTGCAATTGTGCTTTTAAAATTATTAACTTAGAAGTTGGGCATATGATGAAGTTGCGCCTTACGGTTCATTTTTTTTACCTTTGAGAAACACAGTACATACGTTTCACATACACACGCATTGACTCACCCCTATGAACGCAGACACACACATCTTTCGAAGACTAAGCCGGCGGATCAGATATTAAAATTGATGAAGTCACCATTGGGGAACGTTTCCTCCCCCAGAAATAATATAACGCATTTATTTAGACACGCAGATGTCAACCCTGGTGTTTGATCGCACCAAGATAACAACACAGACATTGTTGGCACCGGTGGGTAACAAAATCTCCAACTCTCTCTCACTTCTTCATATGATTGATCACCAATGTAGGCATTTGCTTATTACGGAGCAATATGGAATTGCTATCACTAAAAATTTACAAAGTCGATTAGGTTGTCTATTTGTGTAGGAGGGGCCATCCACAAGAAGCAAATATTCCTCGAGCGTCTTTGTATCATATTTTGGTGATCTTACATGGTATCGTTCCATTTATCCTTAACCAAGTTGTTGACTTGGTATTTATCCAGTGTTGTCCTAGTCGTTTATTTCAACCGAGAAGTGTCATGGTGTATCTGGTGACGAGGGATCACCTCGCCAATGCATACGAATTGTAGACTTGGGTTTCGGAAAAGAGCGACGATGGAGATAACTGGAGCGAGATTGGGGACACGACATACCCAGCTTCGGGTCCCCTCGGTGGAGGATCCCTACGTGCTGCTAGCAATCTAGTATATGATCATAAGTATGTTTACAGGGCGGCCTATGTTTGCAGGGGGGCGTCGTAGGCGGAACTATGTTGTCCATCTCTTCTCCCCCACTATCGAGTGCCCTGGCTAGCTTTATATATGCAACAAGCCTAGGGTTTTACAAGAGTCCTAGTTGATTACTTCTTCGGGTTGCCTTCTTGGGCCTTCTCCATATTGTGCCGAGCCAGGTATACTAATAATGGGTACCCAAAGGGTATGCCCATGTCATCTGGTGTTTCCTCTTCCTGACGTTGAGGGCGGCGGAGGATCTGCCCGCCCCGCCTCGAGCAGCCGCCACTGTACCGTCGTTGCTGCCAGCCTAGGCCCCGGTCCTGGCCTTGGCCCCGGCGTCCCTTCCGTCGGATGACGAAGGGGAGGAGAGGGTTTCCACAGCGGTGTTCCATGGGAGGCGATGAATCGTCGGTGGAGGAAGCAGGGCGACACTGCTACTTGGCAGGGGCCTGATGCTCTCCGTTGGTAGCCATGTAGGATTCGGAGGAGCGGGTGAACACCTAGTCCTTTGGTTGGGCGACGACGGTGCTGGTGCACTATTCCTTTCTTGGAGGCGTCGCTTTTGGAGAGTGGTGTTGTCAATGTGGTTGTTGTATTGATGTTGCTAGGTATGGAGTGCTATAGCGGTACTTTTATTTTTTTAGTTTTCTTTACTCTTTTTTGGATGTGTAAAATTTTGTGGGACAAGTCAGCAATTCATTATAGGAAGAAATGGACGACCAAGATGGCAGTCCGGTGAGATAAATTTTGTGAATGATCGTATATTGAGAAAGGCTACTACTATAACAGTTCTTTTATCGCAAAAATAAATAACGCACCTTTTATTTAATTAACTGAAACATGGGAAATATGTGCTGGACGACTAGGAACTGGGATGGTTACTAAAATTTGTCTCTTAGACGGGACTCATGTGTCAGCCTTACACGCTGCCGTTTCGTCCCCTCCGTCTTTACGCCCACCGTCTTCCTCCCCTACTCGCACAACTTCCCAGTTTTGAAACTACACTAGAATTGGGGAAAACTGCAAGAGCGTCGCCGGAGAAACCGCTGCGCCGAGGAGGATCCTTTTGCCTCCCAGAACTGTTGCGCAGGGTATCAGCCGAATCGCCCGTACCTACTTTGCTGCTTTGCTCCCACCGCGTCGGCCCTATCGTCCTGGTACTGTTTTGTCGCTCCCGCCGCTGCTGATCTAGCGTTCCACATTCGCCGTCTGAGTCCAAGGTCTGCATCTGTAACGAGATGTCGTCATTTTCGCGATCATCCCCGCCGTTAAATCCTGGTACACTGCTCTATTATATAATTTTAAGAAACCCTAGGGCGTAATAGTTCTAGGATTGTTAAATATTCCCAATTCTTCTTCAGAGATTATTTAGTACTACCGTGCTTCAGATTCACGTGTTCGGCAATATGTTGTGTTATGGTTTGTTCATACTTGATGCGTGCCTTGATTTGTACTTCAGCCTCGCTTGTCTTGTCTGTGTACTTATCCCCGTTTTTAAACCTTGGGACATAACTGTCCGGGAGTAGTTAATTGTTCCTGTTCATTCTTCTGTGGTTGTGTTTTCACTACATTTTGTAGTGCAGCAGATTGATTGCGTCTGCAACTTTCTGTTGCCTGAGGCCGGTCTGAAATTGTACTTGACACACGTTTGTGCCTGTACTCGTCAACTATTTAGAATTAATAGTTAAGGCTACTTTATTCAGTACTTGCATGTAAACTACTTCTGAAGAGTATTGTTTTTTCTGCTGTTGTGTATATATGCTTTGTTGCAAGAACCTAACACAATTTTTGTGGATATTTAATTTTTGTTACACAGATAATTTCTCAAGATCTCCAACAAGCCGGACAATTGGTGATACATTGCTTCTTTTAAGCACATCAGACACGAAATACCCACTCGTAGACAAGCTTTCAGTTGAACATAGAGCTGATCCTGCAGAGATTCCAGGCCTGGACCCGACAAGGAAGGAAAAAACTATTACTTCTCTTTTCTCAAGAAGGAGGAAAGGGAAGGCTAGACACGGCGACAAGATGCATAAAACCAACACCAAGTGTACAAATGATGTAGAAGTTGCTCGGCCAATTGAAAATGCAGAGGAGTGTGCTACTTCACTCGCTGCTGCTGATAATAAGAAGGGCAGTCAAGTGCACAAGTCGTTGAGCACAGATAACAGAGGCATAACAATTGCTCGTCCGAATACAAGTGTTGCTGCTGACAATTGTATTCGGACGAGCAATTGTTATGCCTCTGTTATCTGTGCTCAACGACTTGTGCACTTGACTGCCCTTCTTATTATCAGCAGCAGCGAGTGAAGTAGCACACTCCTCTGCATTTTCAACAGGCCGAGCAACTGCTACATCATTTGTACACTTGGTGTTGGTTTTATGCATCTTGTCGCCGTGTCCAGCCTTCCCTTTCCTCCTTCTTGAGAAAAGAGAAGTAATAGTTTTTTCCTTCCTTGTCGAGTCCGAGCTCGGAATCTCGCGAGATCAGCTCTATGTTCAACGAAAGCTTGTCTACGAGTGGGTATTTCGTGTCGATGTGCTTAAAAGAAGCAATGTATCACCGATTGTTCGGCTTGTTGGAGATCTTGAGAAATTATCTGCGCAACAAAAAACAAATATCCACATCCATCGTGTTGGATTGTTGCAACAAAGCATATATACACAACAACAGAAAAAACAATAATGGTCAGAAGCAGATTACACGCAAGTACTGACAAAAGTAGCCTTAATTATTAATTCTAAATAGTTGACGAGTACGCAGTACAAACGTGTGTCAAGTACAATTTCGATCGACCTCGAGCAATGAAAGTTGCGGACGCAATCAATCTGCTGCACTGCAAAATGTAATGAAAAACACAACAACAGAAGAATGAACATGAACAATTAACTACTCCCGGACCGTTAGGTCCCAGGGTTTGAACACGGGATAAGTACACGGACAAGACAAGCGAGGTCAAGTACAAATCAAGGCACGCATCAAGTATGAACAAACCATAACACAACATATTGCCGAACCCGTGAATCTGTAGCACCGTAGTACTAAAGAATCTCTGAAGAAGAATTAGGAATATTTAACAATCCTAGAACTATTACGCCTAGAGTTTCTTAAAATTATATAACGAAGCGGTGTACCGAGATTTAACGGCGGGGATGATCGCGAAAATGACGACATCTCGTTACGGATGCGAACCTTGGACTCAGACGGCAATGTGGAACGCTAGATCGCTAGCGGCGGGAGCGACAAACAGTACCAGGACGATAGGGCCGACGCGCGGGAGCAAAGCGACAAAGTAGGCACGGCGATTCGGCCGATACACCGCGCAACGGTCTACGGGAGGCAAAAGGATCCTCCTCGCGCGGCGGTTTCTCCGGCGACGCTCTGCGATTTCCCCAATTCTAGTGTAGTTTCAAAACTGGGAAGTTGTGCGGGTAGGGAAGGAAGACGGTGGGCGTAAAGACGGAGGGGACGAAACGGCAGCGTGTAAGGCTGACACATGAGTCCCCTCTAAGAGACAGATTTTAATAACCATCCCAGTTCCTAGTCGTCCAGCACATATTTCCCATGTTTCAGTTAATTAAATAAAAAGTGCGTTATTTATTTTTGCGATAAAAGAACTGTTATAGTAGTAGCCTTTCTCAATATACGATCATTCACAAAATTTATCTCATCGGACTGCCCATCTTGGTCGTCCATTTCTTCCTATAATGAATTGCTAACTTGTCCCACAAAATTTTACACATCCAAAAAAGAGTAAAGAAAACTAAAAAAAATAAAAGTACCGCACTCCATACCTAGCAACATCAATACAACAACCACAGTGACAACACCTGAAATACAGACTCTCCAAAAGCGACGCCTCCAAGAAAGGAACAGTGCACCAACACCGTCGTCGCCCAACCAAAGGACTTAGGTGTTCACCCGCTCCTCCGAATCCTCCATGGCTACCAACGGAGAGCATCAGGCCCCGGCCAAGTAGCAGTGTCGCCCTACTTCCTCCATCGACGATTCATCGCCTCCCATGAAACATCGCCGCGGAAACCCTCTCCTCCACTTCGTCATCCGACGGAAGGGGCGCCACCACTGCCGCCGGGGCCAAGGCCAGGACCGGGGCCTAGGCTGGCAGCAGCGGCGGTTCAGGGGCGGCTGCTCGAGGCGGGGCGGGCAGATCCTCCGCCGCCGCCCAGGAGGATGGCGGGGGAGGAGGGTGTTGGATAAAGTCCCTGTACTGTTGTATCTGTGGAGAGGCTGCTGCACATGGTCCTGTGGGACTGGCTGCAGCATACATGGTCCTTGTGAAGGACTGTTGTTAGGATAGGAAAGTATCTTTGACTGCCTTTAGGGGCATCAGGGATCGACGAGTTAGCGACACCCTTGGTCGCTTTTAGGGGCATCAAGGACTGACAGTTAGACTAGCATCTTAGCATATTCGTGGCTGGCTAGCAGCTATATATCTCAATCCCCAACCCTCAGGTTGGTTATGGCATTGTGTGAGATGTGTGAGAAATAAACCAACGAAAATTGCCCCAACTCTCCTAGTGTCATCCTCTTCTTCACGAAAGTGAGGCTAGAGATACTAACAAGTCGTATCAGAGCAAGGTTGTCTTGCGGCTCGAGCATCTCTCGCTCCTCCCCTTCACGGGGAAGGAGCAGCCTCAGTCGCCCACGGTTGCTTCCTCCGTCCGGGTTGTCGAGCGGCGCTCGGCCCCGACGGCCGAGCCATGTCCGACGGCCACTCTCGGCACACGGCTACCTCCGGCACGCGGCGTCGGCGAGAGGCCGGTCGCGCCGCGGCGGAGGAGCGTGAACGAGTGGCCGCGGCGGCCGCTGCGGCGACGAGGAAGGGCGTCGAGGGTCGGCGGCGGCGGAGCTGGCAGCAGCCAGAGCGGAGGTAGAAGCATCAGAAGCAGCGGGGCAGCACGTGCAGTGGCGGCGGAGGTCGAGGTGCTGCGCGGCAGCGCCAACGGCTCCGTTTTTGCTGATGGCAGCGTCGACGCAGCGGCGCCACATGCAGTGCGAGAGCGGGTGGCACAGTGGGCAGCTGAGCACGCCCGCGCGCACGGCGGTGGCGCTCTCAGAGGACGCGCGCACGGCGGTGGCGCTCCCGGAAGACGCGCGCACGGCGGTGGCGCTCCCGGAGGAGGCGCGCACGGCGGTGGCGCTCCCGGAGGAGGCGCGCACGGCGGCGGCCGCTGGGACGACCAAGACCGTGGCCTCGCATGGGGTCGGGATCGTGGTCGAGGACGTTGGTCCGGTCGTTGGGTGGCCTACCCTCGCCAAAACCAACTACGTCGAGTGGGCCGCGGTCATGAGGATCGAGGCTCCGAGTGTGGCACATGTGGGAGGCGGTCCCGATGCGGCGACGTCGACCGCCATGAGGATCGACGGGCGTTGGATGCCCTCATCGGCTGCGGTTCGCTCGAGATGCAGTTCTCGCTTTCCAACAAGCGGACTGCCAAGGAGGCTTGGGACGCCATCGCTGCGGCACGCATCGGCAGCGACCGTGCTCGCAAGTCGACACTACAGGCACTTCGCAAGGAGTGGGAGAACCTAGCTTTCAAGCCAGGGGAGGACGTCGATGACTTTGCTCTCCGTCTCAACACTCTGTTGCGGAAGATGGTGCAGTTCGGTGATGATACCTACGACGAGGAGAGAGCTGTCGAGAAGCTCTTTCGCTGCATCCCCGAGAAGTACAAGCAGATGGCTCGCTCGATCGAGTCTCTGCTGGACCTCCCTACGATGACGATCGAGGAGGCGATAGGTCGCCTCAAGGTCGTCGACACCGACGAGCCACAGCCTCTCTCGGGGCCCATCACCATTGACGGGAAGCTACTTCTCACTCGGGAGCAGTGGGATTCCTGCCACGGTGACATGAAGAAGGGGGAGTCCTCTTCCACGCCAGGCGGCCGCAAGCGTGGCAAGCCACGCAAAGACGCCCAGGCCGGGGTGCAAGGACTTGCTAACGATAATGCCCGTGGAGGCGTCGCCGGCAGGCACAAGCCGACACCAGACGACACCTGCCGCAACTGTGGCCGGCTTGGCCATTGGGCCAGGGAGTGTCGGCAGCCACGACGCGGCCAGGCACACGTCGCACAGGCGGAGGAGGAGGAGCCAGCTCTGTTCATGGCGCATGCAAGCATCGAGCTAACTCCAGCGGCACCAACCGCAGCGGCTCTCCTCCACCTCGAGGAGTCAAAGGCACACGCCCTTCTCGGCGACGGCTCCGGCAACAACAAGACTGGCGGGTGGTGCCTCGACACCGGCGCCACTCACCACATGACCGGTCGACGGGAGTTCTTCGCCGACCTTGACTCCGACATGCGAGGCTCCGTCAAGTTTGGGGATGCCTCCGCCGTGGAGATTAAGGGTGTCGGCTCCGTCACCTTCACCGCCATGACTGGAGAGCATTGGCTGCTCACTGGTGTCTACTACATTCCTGCGCTGAGGAACTCCATCATCAGCCTGGGACAGCTGGATGAGAACGGCTCGAGCGTGCTGATCGAGCATGGGACCCTACACATCTGGGATCGCCACCGTCGCCTGCTTGCCAAGATAACCAGAGGCACAAATCGCCTCTATATTCTTGATGTGCAGGTGGCACAACCCCTCTGTCTCGGCTGCTCGTCGGGAGGACGAGGCGTGGCGATGGCACGAGCGCTTCGAGCATCCACACTTCGAGGCCCCGAAGCGTCTCGGTGACACGGAGATGGTGCGAGGCCTCGCGTGCCTCGACCATGTGGAGCGAGTCTGCGACGTCCGGGCGAGCTTCGAGCCAAGGAGAGGCTCGAGCTCGTGCACGGGGACTTGTACGGCTCGGGATGGCTCGAGCGCTCCCACAAGACAACGTACAAGACTTAGGAGGAGAATGTTGGATAAAGTCCCTGTCTTGTTGTCTCTGTGGAGGGCTGCCTGCACATGGTCCTGTGGAGGGCTGAGCTGCGACATACATGGTCCTTGTGAAGGATTGCTTGTTAGGATAGGAAACTATCTTTGATCGCCTTTAGGGGCATCAAGCGGTTAGCGGCACCCTTGATCGCTTTTAGGGGCATCAAGGACTGGCAGTTAGACTAGCATCTTAGCATATTCGTGGCTGGCTAGCAGCTATATATCTGTATCCCCAACCCTCAGGTTGGTTATGGCATTGTGTGAGATGTGTGAGAAATAAACCAACGAAAATTGCTCCAACTCTCCTAGTGTATCCTCTTCTTCACGAAAGTGAGGCTAGAGATACTAACAGAGGGCGGCGGCTAGGCCAGGAAGAGGAAACACCAGATGACATGGGCATACCCTTTGGGTACCCATTATTACTATACCTGGCTCGGCACAATATGGAGAAGGCCCAAGAAGGCAACCCGAAGAAGTAATCAACTAGGACTCTCGTAAAACCCTAGGCTGGTTGCATATATAAAGCTAGCCAGGGCACCCGATAGTGGGGGAGAAGAGATGGACACCATGACTGTCGTCGTGGTGAACAGACAGATGTCATAGGATGGCTTAAGTTGGGGCCGAATGTGCGCTAGAGGATCCGGGGGAGGGTTTGGTTAACAGGGAAGGAAGATGAAAAGAAACCGGCATGTATTCCTTAACTTGACCCTTGGCCAGAGGTAGAAGATCTACAATACAAGTCTCTTCCTACCTGCTGATGAACAACCTAATTTCTCTCTAGGTGCGAATCGTCCCGCGCAGGGGAGTGCCCCCTCTCCTTATATAGGGGAGAGGGTGGCTTACAAGGCAAGAATGGAATCTAGGATGAGCTAAGCTACTTTATAAAGCTACTTTGGCCCAGCTGGCGCCTGTTATGACTTTAATCAGGGGGCAGTGACCTCCGCCGGTATATTTAACGTCATCTTCTTGCTTTGGCACCAGGGCTTCGTTTAAAGCTGATTTGCTTCGTTCATCCTTGTCTTCTAGCTCCCGAAGGAATCTTTGACCAGAGTGCCAACATGCTACAGTAACCCCTGGTTCCGGTTTTCCGGTACCGTTACTTCTGGTTCCGGTACCTTCTCACTTAGCCGCACAGCCTCTCTAAACTAGTACTTTGGCATACCCCTCTGGGGATACCGGTTTGTACTAGCTCCGGTTAGCTGAACCTAAAGATTCCGGATCACTCTGTGACCCGGTTTAACATCACCCAAACATGGCGAACTTGCCACACTCTTGGCCTACCGGGGGCCATCCCCCCAACATTAGTCCCCGAAGCTGGTATAGCCTGGCGGAATCTTTCCGACAGGCCATGCCACGTTCCTCCTCAAAACGTACCGGATTAATTCTTCCGGTTTCCATTTAAACTCATCCGGCACCTCGCCGAACTTACTTGTCCAAACTATTTTCATCAAACATCTCCGGCTTCTTTTCGCCGGTTTCTTTGTCTTTAAAGCTCACCTCGACGAAGTCGAGAATATCCCGAAGTCTGTGCCTGTCAGTGACATGCGCACTGTGCCTGACGCGCCAGTGTCAGGCGTCAAGTCCTTCATCTTCCGCGCGCAGTTAATGCGCCACTCCTGATCCCTGTGGTCCTCCGTGTGGCTTACTCCTGCGGCGCGTGTACTGTTGGGCCACGTGGCGGCCCACGAAGCGAAGCGCCATGGGCCTGGCGGTTTTCGGCCCAAGACCCTCTTCCTTACTTAAGGCTGCGACGGTTCCTTGTCGCCCTCACGCTCTCACTTCGTCTTCCCACCGCTCTCTGCGCACTCCGCCGCTTGGGCTCTTCTCGCCGCCGTTCATCGTCGCGCCCAAGCTCTCCGGCGACCGCCCGCAGGAGTGCACCGCGAAGCAGGCTTCCCCTCTTCGGCCAAGATTGCGCCGCAACGTCCTCAACCGGCCCAGGGATGCACCTCTGAATCTCCTTCCTCACCGTTTGCCACCGTCGGCCGCCTCCTCGCCGAACTCCGGCGAACCCTTCACTCCATCGAGCCTCAAGGTCTTCGCCGCCGCCCTCAGGTCAGCCTCGCAGATCCTGCATTCCTCTGCTCTTGCTGTTCATACCTGGCGCAGTAGGGTATTTATCCTCCCTTTGTTCTCGTTTTTCTTCCTTTCGTAGATCTTTGAGAAGGAGTAGTTTGCGGGAAACTTGTTTTTAGTCAGTTCAACACTTAACCGGAAAATTTCTTCCGAAGAAACCGGTGGGCTACCTTCCGGTGGAACCCAACTTAGCAATTCCCCTGAGATTTCCTTGGGGGAAGAGCAATCCGGATCTACAGAATCCTATGGGCTCGAGGAAGAACTCACCCGGATGGATGAAACCTCCGCCGCCCCGAAAACTGATACCGGACGGGGCCAAGAGGCTAGCAGCTCCGACCAAGGTTCCGGCGTGAACTTGGCCGCGTACACCCGCGGAGCCTGGAAGGGCTCTGACGTGAAGGAAGCCGAGATTGATTGGCTGTATCGCTCCCGGAGGATACCGGAGCAGGGGCCTGCCGGATTCCTGGCAACGAGCTGGAGCCTGAGCCTCGAGAGGGAGAGGTTGTGGTCTTTGCCGCTCATTTTGAGCGCGGCTTTGGTCTCCCGGCGTCGGACTTTTTCCGCCGGTTTCTAGATTTTTATGAGCTCCAACCTCACCACCTTCCTGGCAACGCTATTTTTTTATCTTTCTTGCTACGTTTTCTTCATGGAGGCCTATATTGGCCTCCTCCCCACCATCGAAACTTTTGCCCGCTTCTTCAATCTTCGGATCAACTCGATCCAAGATAAGAAGCTTCCGAAACCCAAGCCTCCGGTTCAATGCGGGGCTTGCATTGTTACGGCCCGCCAGGGGAGCCCCTTCTACAAGTTTTCTGGTTTGGAGTCATGCCGGGCATGGCAACAAACCTTCTTTTACGTCAAGAACAAGGGCGCCGTTGACTTCATCAACCTTCCGGCATATGCTCCCGGTGTGCCCTCGCAAGCTAACTGGAAGCACAATCCGAAGAGCACCCATGTCGAGACTAACCGGATCATCCGGTTCATGGAGCAACTCAACAAGGACACCGACATCTGTTCTGACGATATAATCCGCGCATTCGTCGCGCGCCGGGTTCTTCCTCTACAACGCCGGGTCCATAAGATAGGCCAGATGAGCGGCCGTAGGGATCCAACTAGGATCACCAGCTTTGGCTTGAGCAAGTCTGATGTGGTCCTTAAGGCCAAGCAGATTTGCCAAACCGAGATGTCGGCGGACTGGTCCTAGGGCCACCGTCCCCTCAGCTACAATAACCCCCCTTCTGCTGCAGTAAGAGCTTGGGAATCCGGAATGCTGTTTCCGGTATATCTTTGACGTGTAACTAACTTGCTTTTTTCCAGGCCCTCGCGCGCTTTCCTCGCATTGCTGAGGAGGTACGGGAGCCTTGCCGCAAGCGCCCCTTGGATAAGGAGGATCCGGATCCCTACGTGGTGGGAAACAAGCACAAGATGGGCCGGACCCACACCTCGCGCCCCGGTAACTCTTCTGCCTCGAACGTGGACAATGGCTCTAGCAGCGATGATGATCTTCTTGTTCTTGAGGTATTTTATCCACTTTCCCGGACTTATAAATTTCTCTTCGTAGCTGTTGACTTTTCCAGATTACCGCAATTCTATCTCCTCCTTCTATTCCAAGAGTTGATTTTCTTACACGTGAATATTTCCTGGTAAGGCAGACCAATGTCAGTTCAGTAAATGAAACAATAAGTTCATAGCTGTTGACTTTTCCAGATTAATCGAGCAACATCAAACAATACCAAACAAAGCAAGAGTGTAAACATAATGATAACGAATAAACACTTCATAGCATAGAAAAGGAAAATCACGACATTTAATGCAACAGGATAGAGTGTCATGTGGGACCAGGGACACACCCAGGGCCCGTGTGCCAAGCTTAGTTGGGCCTGGCTGACACCAGCTAAAGGATATGATCCCAATCATCTTTTCAGCTACAAAGTTTATCTTTTCTTTAAATTATAAAGTCATCGTTTAGCTTGCGCCTCAAGTCAATTAAGGTTAGAAGGCCCCCTTTACTTCTTCCTGCCCTTGGAACTTTGGAAGTGACATCAGTACCAATGCTCCTTCGCTGGATCACATGAGCCCAAGGCCAAGTCTATTGACACCTACAACTACCCTTCCCAATCCAATCCTTATATAATATCCCAGCCCATAAGAACAATATCCACAGGTGTGCACTCCTCCGCTCATATAAACAAGAAAGAGCCACGATAGTTGTGGGTCCCACTGGCTATTGTTCACTTCATGATAACAAGCATAGTTCCACTTTGGTCTTTCAGCCTGGAATTTTATTTATTGCTATTTTCTATGAATGTGTATAAAAGTGTTTATGAGTTTATGTGTATGCTTGAAGCAAAAAAAAAAAGATAAAAGATAAAAAATCATGCAGCTGCTTGGTTTCCACTTTCTACCAAGTTATCCAGAACTATAATTACCTGTAGTCCACCATCCGCAGGCTTTTCTTGTCGTTCTGTCCTACTCTCTCTTTCAACATTGTCATTACCTATTGAATAAGGCAATGCCAACAAAAACAAGGGAAGCCAAATACATAATTCAGCATGCTAATTCAAAAAAGAAATAGTGCATAATGCTAAATTTCATGTCTAATTTGCCAGCTGACAAGCCATGTATCCTGAAGATGCCCATATTTTCATAAAGAAACTCCAACTAAGCTTGAGCTAGCAATTTTACATATCAAGTACATGTTCTTGTACGAGAATTTGATGTTTCCTTACTTGTGGACACTTACCTAAACAGATAAACTAGAACTCTGAAATCCCTTCCCTTTCAAAATCAAAGATTCACGTGTAGACACGACTTCCTATTTGTGCACTAACAATGGCCAAGGATCTCTTTTTTTGTGCACTGAAATATAAATAGATATATAGAGACATAAAGCTCTGGGACTAAATTTGCATCTCATGTCTTATATTTCTTGTTTGCGTGTGCTTGTTTGATCTGTTCAAACTCTATCTACAACACGTGTTACTATTTTCAGAGCTGGATTTCAAATAGGTTCATTGCTCCGGCCCAGAATACGATTAATCCAGCGTGGGTATTCTTTGAGCACACGTCGATAAGTAACAATCAAATCAAGGAAAATCGCCCTTCGAGCGAGTCCAATCTCACAGCTTATGCCACCACCGTTTGGTACGATTATTTGAGTTGCTGATTTCTTATAATGGGTGTGAAGGGCGGGCCTGGTGCAGCGGTAGAGCCTCACCGCCTGTGACCAAGAGGTCCCAGGTTCGAGTCGCGGTCTCCTCACATTGCACTTTGTGAGGGTAAGGCTTGCCACTAACACCTTCCCCAGACCCCGCACAGTGCGGGAGCTCTCAGCACTGGGTACGTCCTTTTGATTTCTTACAATTGGTGTCCCGATATTGGGAAACAAAGAGGCTGAAACATCACTTTACATTCCTAATATAAATTACTAATCACTATGGGTTGGGCAGAAGATGTGGTGGCAACTAAGTTAACTTGATTTAGTCTTCTATAAATTGCTAGCCACCTTAGTGATATTGGAAGGAATTTGTACCTCATCATCATACAGTAGGATCAGTTATCCAACCTTCTTCCTTAAGTCTCTCGACCTCATAGACTCCTGAATTAATAAACTCCTCGGTTTCTTCTTTTTTCTTCCCTATATAGATTAAAATATGGAATGACGACATTTCCATTAAATAAGTGAAAGTGAAACAGATCTGTTTCAAATTACCATGTTTGGAAGATACTGTGTCCAGCCAGTTTCCATAAATATTATCAAGCAGGGCCGCCAACATCTCCCTAACTTCATTTGACATGCTCCTCCGTGCAAGTTGATCTCCTGCAGTTTTATAGCGGCCAATTCGTTGAACTTCTGGTTGCACTCCAACTTTCTCAAGCACACCTTACAAATCAAATTAAAAAGTCTTAGCAACCATGAAAGAATCTTAGCTGCATCCAGACTGTCTCATTCTGTGGACAAATAACACATAGGGCATGGCCGCATGGCCAAGCTTACTAAAGTCGGTTCAGTGGGAAGCTAAAATATCAGAAATTGAACATTATAACAGAATGAAGGGTCGTTGCTGTAGAAATAACAAAAGGAAGTCAAGAAAAAAAATGCATTCAGCAAAGCAGAGCGGTATCGTGTCATCGTCGGACATGCAGTTACCTCTGAGAAATGTCTGCTGTATGGTCAGACCATAGAGAGCAACATAAGCACTTGGCGGCGCATACAGCTCAGCGCACGCAGAAGCAAGGTAGTATTCTTTCTCCCCGCCGACAGGCATATAACCGACGATAAATTTACCTACAGAAACATGCAATGCCTGTTCACAGTATGATAAGACATGGAATAAGATAGCAAATTCAGCATAGCTTCTGATTACCAGATTTCTTGAAATCCACAATGTGCCTTCTGATCTCTCCCACCTTCCCCCACCCGCAGCTCAGCGGCTCTATGTGCAGGTAAATCCCCGATATCCGCGGGTCGTATGCCGCCTTGTCGAAATTCTCGCAGATTTGCGGCAGCGAGAGCCCCGACGAGAAGCAGGTCGTCAGCTGATCCGTTACCTGCAACCACAAAATTACAGGATGAAGATCCAAATCCGCACAGTATAATAGCAAAGTTAACAGATGTTGAAACAAAATCCCAACAAGTCTAGATTACAGATTCAGAATTGCCGAAGTCAGCACCTCGCCCCGAAGCTTCATGGTGAGGACGCTGCCCTTGCGGACGCGCTGCCACGGCGGGGCGACGAGCATTTTGAGCTTGACCGCGAGCTGGGTACCCCACCCGAGCTCCTCCACCACGAAGGCCGGCGCCGCGGGCAGCGGCTCCTGGGCCTCTGCAGCGGGCGGGCCCCGGAAGATGACGAGGAGTCGATGGCGCGGGCCGGGACGCGGAGGAGGCGGCGGGCGGGGTGGGGGAAGGAGGCGGAGTGGCGGAGCTTGGAGGGGGAGAGGAGGGCGGCGGCGGAGAGGGTGGAGCGGTGGTACGGCGCCGAGCGGAGCACGAGGAGCATCGCCATTGTGTTGGGAAGCTTCTGGAAGCTTCCGGAAGGAAGGGCGGGGAGCCGAACCCCTGGTCGCGGTGTCGGGGATGGGTGGAGTGGCGGACGGGGGACGGAGTTGGGAATTGCGGTGAGGTGGAGGAGGTGGCCGGTTCGGGGTGATAGGTTCGGGGTGAGATACACGAGCTGACGATTATCTCTACTAAGGCACGAAGTGTCATAGGAAAATTAAATCTCAACCATTCGTAGACACCGATCAAACGATCGAGATGCATCTGTTCTCCCCACCCTGAGGCGCAGTCCATCTTCGAGCAAAACAAAAGGAAAAATAGGCTACCTCGCACGATCCGGATAGAAAGATCGTGTCATCCTTTTTCCACGCGGCCCCCTTCCCTGTCGTTTCCTCTCCACGCGAGATAAGCGTTCCATGCGCCGCCGCCGGTTATGCTGCCTTCCCCACGCGATAGCGCCGATCCATGCGTCCCTGATCCGCGCCCCTGGCGCTATCCTACTACCTCAAGATCCCCTTGATGACCGATGCGGAACCGTGGCCTTTATGGTCGTCCCTCGCAACCCTAGGTCACAGTCGTCGCGCCACTTCTGTGTACCTCCCTCGCCCTGCATCTGCTTGTCCATCTCGAGCTGGCCTCGACGTTCTCCTCCCGCAACACCGCTGGGCACCACTGCGCTTGTCACTCGAGTCAAGGGAGGATATGATAAAGAATTCACTTGCGTACTTAAATTTGCATGTTTTTCTTTGGGGATGTTTGTACTTTGGATGGATTATAGTTTGCATAGTCTGATAATTATAGCTTGATGCTGATGCGTTCTGGATACTTTATTCATGCAAAAATAGTTCTAGTAGTTGTGTTTATCTGAATCATGTAAGGCTTGGTACCTACTTAAGCATAGAGTCGGTGTGAGCCTTACTGGGCTGGGCCTTTGGCCACTGTGGCCTTTTGGCACTTTGTAAGCGTGAGTGGGCGTGCTCCTGAGTGAGCCGTATATGTGTGACGAAAGTCCTCGTGTTGAGGCAACGAAGAAGAAAACTCTAGAACGGAATTCTGAAATCCCTAGCCTCCCGTGCTTCTGTCAACTCCCGAATCCCCCAATTCCCTCTCCAATCCCCTTCACCTTGTATCAGCCGAGTGTGTTCATAACAATTGGTATCAGATTCCTTGTTTCGATCCGCAATCACCAGTTAATCCTCTGGATTCCGTCTGTTGGGCGCGGAATTTCTCTGAAATTCTAGCACAAAGTTCTCCTCGGAGACGCCTGCTTACGGTTGGTTGATTCGAATCGAACGACCGCACTGGCTCCCCGACGCGGAATCCAACAGATCGAAGCGGAGTTGAAGAACAGCATGGGGGAGCTTTCCGCGCAGAACATCACCATGGAGGGGTACATGAAGCAGGGTCCTCGACTCACTGCAAGGGATGCAGACCAAAATCGACGAGATCCAGGACTCCCTTGTGGAGACGACTACCGCGGTGGCGGCAGGGACGCAGCGCGCCGACGACATCGCCACCCGTCTCGTTGTAGTCGAGTCCAGTACGAGCACCGCGCTGAAGCACATCACGGTGACACCACCGGCTGCTGGAGACGGCCTTGGCGCGGAGTCACACCCCATGGGCTCCACGCGGCCATCGCCGTCAGGAGCTGCAGCTGCGCGCCCACCTGGGCCGGCTACGAGCTTCGGGTCTGCGGACCGCCGCGATCCATCGCTTCACCGGGGTGATGCGCCTGGTATCCTTGTGAACCAGCGATTTGCCCCGGGCACAGGTACCAACCATTCATCACCTCAGGCCAAATCAACTGTTCAACATGATTTCCATGAGAACGCGCATGCGCATGTTTTTGGTACTGGAGGGCGTGGATCCACCCCAAAAATGGATTTCCCCAAATTTGAGGGTGAAAATCCAATGGTCTGGCAACAAGAGTGTGAAACTTACTTTGAGTTGTATCATGTCAGTGATGATTTGCGCACTCGATATGCTTCGCTCAATTTTAGAGGCACTGCTGCTTTATGGCTTCGCAACGTTCAGGCTAAGGGTCGTATAGAGGACTGGGGTGAAATGTGTAGGTTAGTGCATGATAAATTTGGCAAAAATAAATACATGCAGTACCGTAGGCAAATGCGTGCTTTGCGTCAGATAGGCACAGTAGCAGAACACATTGACAAATTTGAAATTCTTCGGAATCAGTTGCTGCTGTATAACCCTGCATTAGATGAGGCATTTTTTGTTGACGAATTCATGCATGGTTTAAGAGATGACATTCGTAGTGCAATTCATCTTCATTGCCCAAAAGATCTAGATTCTGCTAGTTTGCTCGCTATGATGCAGGAAGAGGACCTGGAGAGTTCCAAAAAGCAATCTCCAGCACGTTCTGAATACAGAGAGTTTGCCAAGTCCAATTTCCGTTCCAACTACAACAGTGACAAGTTAAATTCCAAAGAGAAGCATGTTCCGAAACATGATGAAGCAAAGAAGTCTGACACCTCTAAATGGGAAGATCGTCTGGAATCTTTGAAGGCATATCGTCGATCAAAGGGGCTGTGTTTTACTTGTGGGGATAAGTATAGCAAAACACACAGATGTCCGGATAAAATACCTCTACACATTATTGAAGAATTGATGGAAATACTGCCCATTTCTGATGCTCATGTAGATGTGGGCAGCGATGCTGATTCGGACAGTGATGATCTGATGTTGCTAGCAAGTACAACCGATCTACCCTCTGCAGCTGGTAGGAAGCATACCATTCGCTTGCAAGGATCTGTTGGTAAGCAGCAAATTCTAATTCTGATTGATTCAGGTAGTGTGTCTTCATTCATCAGTTCTGCTCTGGCTCAGAAGCTAGGATCTGTCACTAAGACCATGCCTGCTAGACAGTTTACGGTAGCTGATGGTCGTCCTGTTCAATGCAATGAATTTGTTCCTGATTTTGAATGGGGAGTGCAAGGGCATACTTTCACTCATGCAGTGCATGTTCTTGATATTGGCTGTTATGATATGATTTTGGGGGCTGATTGGTTGGATTTGCATAGTCCTATGTGGGTGCATTGGCGCAAGAAGGTTATGCGTTTCACTCACAATAAGAGGCGCATCACTCTTCGCGGAGTACAAACCAGACAGACCAGTTGCAAGCGTGTCACAATGCATAAACTGAAGGGACTCTTGAAGAAAGGCAGTGTCTCTGAGATAGTGGTGTTGAACTCTGTTCCTGATGATAATGCAAATGTGTCTGTATTGGCACAAAACTCTGAAACTGATAAACATACAGTACCTGGTCCAGCTCTTCAGCCTGAGATTCAAAACCTTGTGGAGGAGTTCAGTCATTTGTTCAAAGAACCTTCCGAATTGCCACCAAAAAGAGCCCAGGATCACACTATTCCTTTATTACCTGGAGCTCAACCAGTTAAGGTGCGTCCTTACCGCTACACTCCACAACAGAAAGATGAGATTGAGAGACAAGTCTATGATATGCTATGTCATGGTATTATCAGAAGAAGTACCAGTCCTTTTGCATCTCCAGTCTTGTTAGTGAAGAAAAAAGATGGCCAGTGGCGCTTTTTTGTGGATTATCGTCAATTGAATGAGCTGACTGTGAAAAACAAACATCCATTGCCCATTGTGGATGAGTTGTTGGATGAGTTGGCAGGATCGATGTACTTCACTAAATTGGACCTGCGATCCGGGTACCATCAGATACGCCTAGCAGATGGGGAGCAGTACAAGACAGCTTTCCACACGCACCAGGGGCTGTATGAGTTCATGGTGATGCCCTTCGGGCTCACCAACGCCCCAGCTACCTTTCAGAGTATAATGAACACAATTTTTGAACCATTACTGCGCAAGTCAGTCTTGGTGTTTGTAGATGATATATTGGTGTATAGCCCCACTATGGATGCTCATATCACACATCTCAGGCAAGTGTTTCAGCTACTTGATCAGCATCAGTTACTTGTAAAGCAGAGTAAGTGTTCTTTTGCCTCTCAAGAATTGGAATACCTCGGTCATATTATTGGGCCTCGAGGTGTATCTACGGATCCATCCAAAATTGCTGCGGTTCAAGGTTGGGCTGCTCCTACTAATCTGAAAACTTTGCGTGGCTTTCTCGGACTTACTGGCTATTATCGTAAATTTGTCCGCAACTATGGTGTGATTGCTCAACCTCTCACACAGCTTCTGAAGAAAGGTGTGTTGTTTGTATGGGGTCCTGCACAGAAAACAGCCTTTTCGACTCTCAAGAATGCCATGTCCTCTGCTCCTGTGTTGGCATTACCGGACTTCACAAAATCGTTTGTTCTCGAAACAGACGCCTCTAATTCTGGTGTTGGGGCAGTACTCATGCAAGCTGATCATCCCATTGCTTTCTTAAGCAAAGCACTAGGGCCGAGAAATCAAGCGTTATCAGTTTATGAGAAAGAATGCCTCGCCATATTGATGGCCATCGACAAATGGCGTGCATATTTACAACACCGAGAATTTGTGATTCGTACGGATCACAAAAGTCTCCTCCATCTATCTGATCAACGACTACATACATCATTGCAACAGAAGGCATTTGTGAAGCTTATGGGGCTCCAGTTTCGGATTCAGTACAAGAAAGGGAACACAAACCTGGCTGCGGATGCTTTGTCACGTCAGTTCGGGAACTTGGCAGCTGTCACCTCTTCTACGCTGCAACCAGCTTGGCTTGATCGCTTGCAGGCTGGTTACGAAGACGATGAGCAAGCTCGCAAGTTAATTGAAGAGCTTAGTGTTACAGGAACTAATGCACAGGGATTCTCCTTAACAGATGGCGTGCTCAGGTGGAATAAACGAATCTGGGTTGGTAACAATAGTCTGGCACAGAACCATATCTTACAAGCATTGCATAATAGTGGTGTGGGTGGTCACTCCGGTGTACAGGCAACATACCATCGGGTGAAACAATATTTCTCTTGGCCATCCATGAAGAAAACTGTACAAGATTTTGTTGCTGGTTGTCAAGTTTGTCAGCAAGCAAAACCAGAGCATGTCAAGACCCCAGGTCTGCTTCAACCTTTGCCTGTTCCGACAGGTGCTTGGAAAGTGATTTGCATGGACTTTATCGAGGGACTTCCTCTGTCTGGCGGTTACAATGTGATATTAGTGGTCATTGATAAATTCACAAAGTACTCGCATTTTATACCATTAAGGCATCCATTCACAGCAGTGACAGTGGCACATGAGTTCATGAACAGTGTCTACAAACTGCATGGTCTTCCCCAGACGATCATCTCTGACCGCGACAAGATTTTCACGAGCCGCTTGTGGCAAGAACTGTTCAAGCTCTCAGACACTAACCTGCACATGAGCTCAGCATATCATCCTCAAACGGATGGGCAATCAGAACGATTGAATCAGTGCCTTGAAGGCTATCTTCGTTGTTTTGTCCACTCATGTCCGAAGAAATGGTTGTCCTGGTTGCCATTAGCGGAGTACTGGTACAACACTACATACCACTCGGCTCTAGGACGCACTCCGTTCGAGGTATTGTATGGGCATCCTCCTCGCACTTTTGGCATTGAAGTGGATTCTTGTGCTTCCACGGATCTGGAAAGCTGGCTCAAGGAACGAGCAGCGATGACTCAGTTGCTGCAACATCACCTCGTGCGAGCACAGCAGCGTATGAAGCTTCAGGCCGATAAACGCCGATCAGAACGCTCTTTTGCTGTTGGTGACAAGGTTTTTCTCAAGTTACAGCCGTACATCCAACAATCTGTTGCAGCTCGAGGCAACCAGAAGTTGTCGTTCAGATTTTTCGGTCCATACAAGATCCTCAAGAAGGTGGGCGAGGTTGCTTACAAATTGGAACTGCCTGCATCCAGCCAAGTGCACCCCGTTGTGCATGTCTCACAGCTCAAGCGTCATGTGCCGGCGTCTACCCAGGTACACAAAACACTCAATATTATTGACCATCCTCATGACTTCCCTCTGATGCCAGTGAACTGCTCGAGACGGCCATGGTTCCTCACGGTGCTTCTACTGCAACACGGGTCAAGGTCAGATGGTCATGTGGTGAACCTGCTCTAACATCCTGGGAAGACGCAGCTGATCTATATCGACGTTTTCCATCAGCGCCTGCTTGGGGACAAGCAGTCCTAAAAAGGAGGGGGTAATGTAAGGCTTGGTACCTACTTAAGCATAGAGTCGGTGTGAGCCTTACTGGGCTGGGCCTTTGGCCACTGTGGCCTTTTGGCACTTTGTAAGCGTGAGTGGGCGTGCTCCTGAGTGAGCCGTATATGTGTGACGAAAGTCCTCGTGTTGAGGCAACGAAGAAGAAAACTCTAGAACGGAATTCTGAAATCCCTAGCCTCCCGTGCTTCTGTCAACTCCCGAATCCCCCAATTCCCTCTCCAATCCCCTTCACCTTGTATCAGCCGAGTGTGTTCATAACAAATCACTAGCGGCAATGCTCAGCCTTTGGCGTTATTCGTGTTGTCTATGAAGATATTTGAGGTGGGAGTATAAGTTTCTCACTTTTCATTCTCAGTACTGTACATCTTTTTTTTTCAGTATAAGATGTGTTTGACCATGGTTCGTTCTTCACAATCCAGAGACCAGAATGTTGCCCAGACTCATCTAATGTCAACTCAAGAATGTAGCAACCATATTTTTTTCTTTCACCGCCAGGCCACACCCCACCCTGTCGCCTCCTACAGGGGCCCCTTCATTGTTCCGTCGCTCTTCGTGATGTCGTGCAGGCCCCTTCGAAGTCGGGACGCGAGTTAGCTGCAACACCACTCTTCGCCTGCCAGCTCACTGTCACTTTTTGGTGAGATGCCAATTTTCCTTATTATTTGTCTGGATAATGAATTTTGACCATTTCATCCAATGCATTCTTTGCATTTAACATGACTGGTGCAAGTATGTGAAATAAATAGGAAGATGCTCCGGAAGAATCGAAGAAATTTTCTTGCAAGAATATGGTGATTTTATCATGTTTGTAAACAAAGGTTATTTTCAACCTTCGTTCAGATATGTTCTTCAGTTCTTGTACCTCTGAACCTCCTAGAGGCTTCTCTTCAAGATTTACTTTGCGTTTTTGTACCTTTGATCATTGTGGAACTATGTTGTGAAGGGGAATTGGATGAAGCCTCTGATGTGAGAAAGGTGTTTTCCCTTGTTAAAAAAGGTGGTTTCCCTGTTTCTCTAATGTTCTGCTACAGAAATTACTTTGTTTATCCTATACAAAAAGGAGGGATGTTCAGTTAGCAATCAAGACTGCCAGGGTATGATGAATTAGTCCAGGTGTTATTGATAACTTCCATATAAGATTTTTACTTTTTCTTATTCAACAGGATTTTGTGAACATGTATATACCAATTATTGTCTTTTGAACACTGCAAATTTGTACTCACGTCTGGCCTTATTTCGCTTAATTTCTGTATAGGGTATTGGGTTGGAGCACATTGAGTCACTGATGCAGGGACATGTTTATAAAGTTAGTCCAGTATATAGCTGTCCTTTTTTTGAAAGTAAGAATGGCAATTGTCACTGACATATTTTGTGGATTTAGTCACTTGTTTGACTGAAACCAATTTTGATTCTCTTCTTGTAGATTGGTGGAGTGAGTGAAGCAGATAACCAAAATAAGTAAAGATGCAGTACAGGGAATATGCTGGATAAAATAGAATAAAAATGGGAAGTGAAATATATTGCATTGCATTGCAAGGTACGAAGTACTATTTATTCATCCCTGGAGGTTGAAATTGTTGATTGTGCTTTTCTTTTAAGTATTAGCTATGTACTTTTTTTATAAAGTTTTACCAGAGGGCTGAGGTCCCCTAGAATAAACATAACTATTTTTGTATAAATTAGTTGCTATAAATATTACTAGATTATCTGCTAGGAATAAACCACGGATAGCTATAAAACACTCATGAATGGAACCTAAATTTGGACAAAAATGACATTTAAAATTTCATCTAATGACATGTTATCTTTTTTTCAGTTTTGAGTGTGGGTCATTGACTGAATGGAGCCTCAATTTGAATAAAAATGCATTGAAAACTTGCTAGGTTGCATTTCAGAATCACTCTGTTCAGTAGTGTTTTTCTGCCTTTCAAAATCCACCAAATAATGTCTGAATATGGACTTTATGTCAATTATTTAACTTGGTTTCTATGATGGGTTTGGGTAAACTTAAATTTCTTGCACATTTTTAGTATGGATTAGAGTAAGAGTGATCATAGATGGCACTAAATACTAGGGAGCTAGAAGGCTGCTTAAAATGTTCATAGCATCATCAGCAAACACTTCTCAGCCTTAAATCCTTGCTTTTTGATTTCAAAATATTGTTACTGAATGTTCTCCTGTTCTCTTCTTATTTAAGTACATTATTTCTTGCTTAGCAATGGCAGATAAATCTCTATAAATCTTTCATATGATACCTGATCTTTGTGAATCTTGCTTTGTAAAATTTATTACCAAATGTAAGCATAAAAATGCCTGTGGATTCCTGTTATTCAGAAATATGGAGAGTTGTACAGATTGAGGTTCCATTCAGCCAACGTATCCTTCGTCATCCGTCCTTGGCGCCACTGTCCTCGACCTTCACCGCTACTAGCTGAGCTGCTCCATTTTAAGGAGGTGTACGGATGTGGTGCGATATTCTCGAAGAGCAACATGTCGATCTTCAAGCGACAAAGCCATTATGAACAGGCGTCGAAGCGGAAGGTGCTGACCTGAGGTTCCTTTTTGTTGTATCTTCCCCCTTTTTTGAAATATTCGTTGAAACCTCAGCACCGTTCTAGAGGTTTGAAGTACCAGTGTGCAACCTCAGTTGCTTCTAGGGCACTGAAGAAATTGCGCACCATTGTTCAAACACGGAGCGCACTGCTCGAGTCAAGGGTATTAGTGACTGGCAGCATGAATGGTACAATCAGGTGAGGTTCTAGGTAGTACTCATTTTGTGTGCCATATAGTGGAAAAGCATTAGAACTTCAGAATCTGTTGCCGAAGTTATCAATGAAACATCAGTTGAGGCTATCATAAATTGTTGATACCATACTGCTATTGCATTCTTTGCTCAACAATACTCAAAACACTCAGAAGCTATGCAATAGAATCTAAGATAAAAATTATTAAATAACCACAATTTTTTACCCTTTTTTCTTAGAGTTAAAGAACAGACTGTTTCATAAATTAAAAATTTCTTTTGTGCGTTGATATTCAGTTCTTCTATATCAGGGTATTAGCCTTTGGGTAGTCTAGAATAGACCATTTGGGTAGAAAGCTTTTGGTGAATTGGGCTTTCTATTGTGAATGAGCTTCTTTATTTTTTTGAAAAGAAATATCAACTCGGGATGTGAAAAATATTAACATGATATTTTAAATAGGGTAATGTTTTTTGCATTACTTAATCGAGACGTGCGTTGCACGTGCATGCTAACTAGTACATACAAGTTATAAAGTCTAAAAGATACTAATAATTCTTTGAAGTCTTCAAATTTTTCTTTTCTCCAAAATATAATTTTGTACTCTTCTAAAGGCAGCTGAAGATAGATAACGAACCATAGACATGTAAATACTGACGAAGGTTCTCCCATAATTTTAATTTAAGCCGCAATGCCGAGGTTGTGTGCACGCGCGTAACCATTAAAACAGTCATTCAACATCGGTAAGAGTACCAACACCAGTATGTTAGGGAATAACAACCGACTAGTCTTGTCGATGTCCATGGAGAGACGAGAATACGAATCACCATTGTCGAGGACGTAGCAGCCGGGACAAAAACTTCGAGGATAATCCTACTCGCGGCAACAACGACAGAAGATCCAAAATCGATCTAGCGAATCAAGATCTAAAGGCCCATACCTAGAGGATTATAATCTTTCAACACCACCGTTGACATCGGGAAGGAGATCTCGTCGTCGAACGAAAGCCCGAAGATCACTTATTGAAGACGATGACATCTTCATTGAGGGGAAACCAACAAGAAGACGACTACCAAAATTCTAACATAATCAACTGAAAACACTACTTTTATTGAAAACTCCACGCATAGATCGGATTCCCCACTCCTCTCAACGCCAACGAAGCCAACCGGAGGAGGGGGAACCGATCTATGGAGAAGGCTAAAATGGAGGCGGCTAGGGTTTTGGAGGAGAGGCGGCGGCTAGTTTCCATGGTGGAAACCTAATCGAGCAACAAAAGTGTGTGTGCATTGTTCTCTTCTTGAAAGTTTCACGTTTGAAGAATATAATTTGTGTGCTTATCCTGGCAGATTTTTCTTTTCTGTTCGATTTGGTTGTGTGCATCCTTGACGGATTCAAACATTTTTTTCATGCAGAAGTTAGGTGTAATTTATATCTTCGCAATATAAATAAATATGCTTCAATTTATTTGTCAAAAGAGACCGATGCTGACGGTCCCCAAATCACTCGAGGCACCAATGCCGTAGATTTTAAATTATACTCCCTCCGTTCTCTTTTAATTGACTCAGATTTAGTACAACTTTGTACTAAATCTGAGTCAATTAAAAAAGAACGGAGGGAGTAACCTCTCACGGCACAGCTTAAAAACGAAACAGTTTTCAGCAATGCAGATTGTTTCAGTTCACAAGCAAGATTCAGTCGTCTACCAACCAAGCACTTCAGAAGTTCAGAGAAAAGATAAAAGGAAGTCGACCGGCCCATAGATCACCGCCGGCCGGCCGCTGTACGGCATTTTGTCCTGCTCCGGTCGGATCGGACGCTCTGCGCCGTGTCGGTGCTTTGAGCTAGTACTAGAAAAAAGCCTCGCTGTCCAAACAGTTGCAGAGACCACGCGACGTAGAGGAAAGGCCTGGGACACAGATCGATTACCTATGACGAGTTGATGGCCTGACGCTGATCTCCTCTCATGTTGACTGGCCTGATCGCGCAAAAGCTTCATCTGCGTTTCACCGGCCGCCGTGCCGTGTCGGTCGCTTGCCTCGTTGCCACTCGTTTCGGTGGGAGATGGCACCGTCAGGCCGTCTGTTGATCTGTCGCTGCGGAGCAGTTTAAGGTTCGTTTCGGCGATCTCTGCTGCTCCTACGTACTCCTACGCGGCTACGCCTATATGCTTAGAGCATCCCCACTCGTTGGCGCTCCCCACGCCCAAATCCGGCGAAATTTCCGTCCGGATTGGAGGAAGATTTGGCGTGGGGAGTAGTAGTTTCCCAGCCGCGTGCCCAGGCGAAGTCGACGATGCGAATTTAAAAACGGAAACTTGACAAACTACGGCTAAAAACGGGTGAATATAGACTAAATTTAATGATATTTATTACATTACGGGAGGAGTTCATACATAGAGGCCGAGTCGACTATATTTCGAATTCGGCTAGGGAATGCAAACGCTAATTTTAAAACACGGCGCTCTACATGCCGAAATGGCGGTAGAACACCGTGTAGTCGCCGCCGTCGTCGTCGGAGCCGTCGTCGTTGGCCTTCGGCTGCGCGGCCTGGCTGCCGCTGCCTCGGCCGGCGTCTCCCCACCCGGGGACGGCTTGTACCGGTCGTCGTCGGAGGACTCGAGGTCGACGACGGGGACAGCGACGCCGGATGGAGGTGTCGCGAGGACGGCGGTACCGCGCGAGATCGTCGTTGGCGGTTGGAGCGGCGCGGGCGGCGAGTTGGCGTGCGGCGGCCGGGTCCAGCAGCCGCCGCTGCTGCTCCTCCTCCTCGCGCTCCCAGTCGCGCCTCACCCAGTCCAGTGCGGCGTCGTCCGCGCGCTTCTCCTCCTCCATGTCGTGCAGCGACCTGGCGATCGCCTCCGCCATCGCGGCGTCCTCCGCGCGCTTCGCCTCCTCCTCGGCGAGCCGGCTTGCGGCGGCCTCTTTCTTCGTCTTCTTCCGGCCGCTCGCGGCGCGGAAGGCTGTTCTCGGATGACGAGGGCGCCGCCGCTGCGCCCTCGGTCGCCGGCGGAGACGCCGGCTCCTTCTTGACGCGCACCGGCGTCGAAGGCGACGTCGCCTCCTCCTCTTCACCGGCGCCAAGGATGACCTTGACGCCGATCCGAAGACGACGAGCCGGCAGCCATGCGCCGTGGGCTGCCAGACGCTTCCCCGACGGCGGCTCGCCGGTGCCCTCGATGCCGATAGAGGGGGCATCGTGAGCACCGGGAAGTTGCCGCCCTCGATGTGCGCGAGGACGTTCGCCAACGTCCTTTCCGGCGCGCTCCACCACCGTCGGCGGCCCGCGGCGTTGTTGCGCGCAGGCGGAGGCGGCGGGCCGTCGTAGGCCGCCGGCTCCCGCTCCCACCGCCGGAGGAAGTAGGAGTTCCACCGCGTGTAGTTGTCGGGGTGGTGGCGCGGGTCGGCGCGCTCCTCGTCGGTCATCGTCATCCTCGCCTCCTCGATGGCGACGTCGAGGGCATGGCCCCGCGGCGGCGGCGGGATTGGAACGCCGCCGGCACTTAGCCGCCGGCCGCCTCCGGGAGGCCTCGTGTCCGGCGGGCGGGGGTACCCCGCCCGGTGGAGGAGGTGCCCCTCCCACGCGTGGAGCGACCGGCGGGGAAGCCGTTGTTGGCTGCGCCGTCGTCGTCGTAGAACGCCATCTTGGGAGTACGAGGGAGAGTGGAGGGAGAGTGGAGCACGGGGTACGCCTCGCGGTGATCGGACCGGCGTATATAGGCGTGGGCGGCGCGGGGATTAAATGCCGCGTGGAATGCGACGCGTCCGCGGCGAGCTGACCGCGGCGAGCCTTTAGTGCGCGCGGAAGACGATGCGTGCGCGGAAGACGACGACATTAACTCGCCGCGTGGCCGGCGAATGCAGACCGGCGGCGAGGCTTTACGGCGCGCGGAAGACGATGCGATGAGGACGACGATCGGTTTCTCTCGCCGACAAGTTGGGGCCACCGGATGCGCGGGAAGTTGCCTCGCCGTTTCGCGCGCTTTCGTTTCGTCCGGAGTCCCCGAGCGCTCCCCGGGGGGCCGGGGATGGCGTGGGATCGCCGGATGGATTTAGGCCCAAATCCGGACGAAAACGAGGAACCGGGTGCGCGACTGTTACGCCGTCCGGATGGAAAAAACGCTCGCCGGGTGCCTGTTCGGGGGGACGAGTGGAGATGCTCTTAGCATTGAACCAACGAACGACCATGATAATAGTACTGACCAACGCACGAACAGAGAGCTGACATAAACGTCTTGACTGTTTGAAAACTACTCCATACTCCGGCTCCGTTAGCGGCGAATCCACGCACTCAACACAACCAGCAGGGCTGTGATCGTTCGATCTCGACATGGATCAGGAGACAATGAATCGATGGACCCAGATGTACACGCATACGGAAATGGAACACCGTCTATTAATGTCGACTCCATTCTCAGGACTTATCCGGAGGTTGGTGGCATTGATCCATCTGCTCCCGCAAGATACATAATCTAACACGTATCTTATCTCCTCCTTGTATATACTTCGCGAAATATTGGTCTGCAGCTTCCTGTGCAAATATTGGTCCCCTACGCGCGGCTACATACGTTAGCTAATTTAGTTTGCATTCCACGCCGAAGGGGGGCCGTGATCGACACAAAGCTGTGCCGACTAAGGGCCAGGAAATTAGAGCATATTCACCCGCGGTCCCTTCTCAAAAGAATTTAGAGTGCGTCGGAGCAAAAAAAAAAAAAAAAAACGTTTCCAGCCGCGTGCTCTAAAGTCTCCTTTTATCCGATGCGGTTCAATACGGTGTCCGGTGCCCTGAGCCCATCCCCGCTACACAGGGAACGCTCCGGGCACGCCGGACACAACGAAAAGTGAGGCGAGGAGTGGCGGGAACGATGCGTCAGCGTCACATTGAAGTTTAACCTAACCGTCGCCTATCTCGCGACGGAAGTTATTGGCGCACAGCGACGGTGCAGTTCCCGCAGAGGCGCAGCGAAGCATCTTGTAATATCCCAGGTAATGGGGTTACAAAAATAGAGGAAACAGATGTGTGCATTGCATTCATGCATAGAAAATTTGGGGAATTTTCGCGCTTTAAAGTAAAACAATCACAGTAACTGAAGTTTCACTTGACCTTGGTGGAATTGAAGTAGCTCATCAAGTCAAGCGCTATAAACCTCAATGTGACTTTACTACAACCTTGTTTTGGGTAGAGATTATTTGATCTAAGGGGTTAGATCAATGGAATTAAAATCAACACAAGAACTTATTAATCAAGGATCAACTACTTGATCTTATTAAAGATCACAACATTATCTTCAAGAGGAACCCTAGAGTATTATTCAAGTCCTTCCTAAATGAGAGAGACCATTCATATCAATCCAAGCTTTACCTATTTAAGAATCAAGGACAATCTTTGAACTAAAGTATTAGAAGGTAAACCCTTTAATCTTGGAGTGGTGAGATAACCAAATACCAAATGGAATAAGACTATATCCAGGAATTAGTGAAATAAGGATAGGACTAATTCAACTAAGTTAGACAATTGAATCTTTAGCTTAGCTACCTAAATAAATATTAGGAGTACACCATAAACTCTAGAATAACTATTCCTATGAAAGAGATCTCAAGCTATGGTGCTACACTCAAGTTAGTTGAGGCAACACTTGAATTTAAGGGAGAGAACTATCCATATACCCAGATGAGTATATCAACATTGATTAAGTAGAACCCTAACATAATATCTCAGACATTCTCCTGGGATATAAACTTTAGAGGCAACCATAGTAGGCCCAGCCTAGAAAGTGAAATATAAGTACTATACCCTAGTTGATCAAGACAGTACTTGATCATGGAAGTGAGAAACCTATTTAATGAGAGATATCTTAGGAAGCCAAACTTTGATCATTATAAATTGAGTAATGATCATAAACCCTAAGAACTTGATGTAAGGATACTAAGAACAAGTGGATCATTCTTAAACCATGATCATGCTCTTGAGGTAGGTGTGGATAAGTAAATCCTAATAGGATTAGTAGATGTTATTCACCACATGAAATCATAGGGGGGTAGCTAATAAGCAACCATAGGCTTATATCCTAACCTTAACTTGTGATTCACTTGGTGATCATAAGTAGAATTCTACCACATCTACATTCCACTTATTCTTCACCTAAGAAACATAAGAAAAATCTTGTGCTACATTATATGGTTAACACCATATGTGTAGTGATCAACTATTTATCTTTGTAACCAAGATCAACCATGATGGAACAATACCTACCTTAGATACTTTCAAGGATAATGATAGTGTTAAACTTAAAAGGGGGTTATAATAGAAGTTATAAAACCCTAATAAGTTGGTGCTCACATAAAATCATATGTAAGTCATCCACTTCTCAAATGGAAACCAAGTCTTAATAATAACCTCTGAAATACTTTGAGTTTAAATTATCAACTCTAATAATTCCAAACAGATTGATTCATAAGAAAAACATGAAATTAAAAGAGAATATAAATTCATGCCTAAATGGATAATTAATTCAAATATCAACAATAATTATTAAACCAATGTTTTAGTACCATAATAAATTTGCTCATTTATAATATAACTCTTTTAAGTGCCTGGAGTGCATCTTACTTGAATTCAAATTATAAAGTTTACAAAATATTTGAATTCAAAATAGTACTTAAATTAACCATATAGAAAAGAGAAATACAAAACAGAAAATGAAAACAGAAAAAGAGAAAGAGGAGAAAAAAACCTTACCTAGCCTACCTGGCCGCGACAGCCCACCAAGCCGTCCAACAGCAGCTAGCCGAGCAGCCCAGCAGGAGCCCATCAGCACCGGCCCAGCCACATGCCCAACTCAGCCCGAGATACCCCTCCGTCAAATTAAAACAGAGAGAGGGTTGTCCTCATCCCTTCGTCGCGCATGGACGACAGCACAACGCCGTGACCAGATTCTCCTCGTCGCTAAAACAAATAAAAACCAATAATTAAATAAGGAAAACATTAAAATTAATTTTCCTTTTCTAATAACATATTAAATCCTTATTAGAAGGATTTAAAACCCTGATTAGTAACTACCCTAATTATTAATTCATTAAAAATAATAAAATGCCAAATTTAATATTATTTTTATCTCCAAGTTACTAATAACTTCAACTTTAAAATGAAGTTATTAATCATAGAATTAAATGGTTAATAACAAACCCTAAATTCCACATGGAATGATTTTATAACCCTATCATTTCATGTGACTCCTAAAACCCTAAATTAATTAGGAACCCTAGTTCCATTAGTACATGTGAACCCTAAATTGTCCTAAAACTAAAACCCTAGGTTAGAACATGTGATCATGGTACCTATTTCCCAAATCATAGGACCATAGTAGCAACTAAATACTTGTCTTGGTCACATAAATGTAGAAGACCTATCACCAATATATGAGTATTCCATATATTCATCTTCATTAGACCTAAATAATTAAGTAGGGTCAACCAAGTGCAAACCCTAGTTATTATTACCAAAACCATCATCCTTAAGTACCCATGCTTAGCATCACACCAAAGTGATGAACCTCAGGAGCAACTATGCCAAATCTTGAGTATTACCTAACCATAATCCACTAAACCCTACTAGTGTTGGATACTTATCAACTATCCTATTTAGGAGCCAATTATTCCTTACTTCATAGAACCAACAGTAAAACCTAGACCACCTCAACCCTAATTGATATACTTCTGATTATTTAAGAAGTATGTTCTTCAAAAGTTATTCTTTTGAAGTAAATAAATAATCCTCCTCAACCCTGCTTATAAGAACCTATAAGTCCTAGCCAGCTATCACTAGCAAGATAAACCAACCTTGACCACAACCATGTATAATGAATTGCTTAGGATGCCTAGGCTTATCTTAACCAATCAAGCCTAGTTGGTTGATGAATCCAACTATGTTGTGATCCATCTAATACTTACTCCAGAAACTAGCTGAAACCATAGTCAACCATAGAACCCCTCAACCTAATTATCATACTTGTTCTTTATTAAAGAACATGTTCTTCCAAAGTTATTCTTTTAAAGTATATGATAATTAATCATCAACCATGCCATATAGTACTAAAGCCGACCACTTGTTCTTTACTTGTTAACATTATGCCAATTATCATTCTTTGTCTGCTCAATTGATTATTATGCTCTATTATCTACCTGTTCATGATACCAAGTAATCACACACGAATAAGAACCTTATATGTGAATCATTCTAAAAGTGAAACACACCCTAAACCAATCATTACAACTCATTGCTCCTAAATCATCGGGGTTAGGTCACGCTTAGAGCGATTGCATCTCATACTTATGCATTATTGCATCTTTGCCAATCTTTTAAACATCGTCCTTACCGGACGATGATGCTATTCAGAATTTGGAGTTATTGCGTATCGAAGACCTTGCCTGCATAATCTTGCAGTCAAGAAAGGCAAGTTCATCACTTTCTCATGTCATTTGAGTATTTCTATCAAATTACTTGCAAAGTATTATGGTTATCACTATTGCATAAAAATCAAAACCACTACTTTCATAACTATGAATATGACTATGTGGTGGGCAATGGAACCATGGATTGTGTTGATATGGTGGAGGTTCCATTGCACGGGTTTATATCCATCTAGGATTAAACAACAAATGTCGCCAGTGATTCTTGTGCCGTAATACCCGTGTTAACCATAAGATCCGGAGTGGGACGGAGTAGTCAAAAGTGTTTCCACCTCTCGTTCATCAACGGATGCGCTTACGCGTAGCGAGTTGTGTGCGGCGGAACAGCTAGGAGGGTGGGGATCCCATTCTAATTCCCCACGGTAAAGCATTGCTTGCCGTAGCGGTTGTGTCTTGCGGAACAAGCGGAGGGTGGGGATCCCATTCTAATTCCCCACTGATGCGGTCTATGATGGGTTGCGGCTACCGGCGTAGGAGTGTATGGTAGAGCCCCGGCTTGCCGTCGTGGTCGGGGTCCACCCTGAAATTACGGGAATAATGGGACCGGCGTGGACCCGAGGGTCGGGGCATGCAACAAAGGGTGGGTGTTCGAGGTAGCGGAGGAACATGATTGGCTAGACCTTATACTCGGAGCCTCACCACCAAAGGAAGTGTGGACAGGCACATGACCTCCGGTTGGCACCAAGGTTAAGATCTCTTATGGGTAAAGCAACACACCTGCCGCGAGTGTAAAGCCGTGACTGTCACTCCCTGTTACGGGATATGGAAGCTGCCGAACGGCTTGGGAAAGGAACTCATGAAGTTCTAGTAAACCGGTGGTGACGGACATAGTTCTTGAATAAAAGCAACCTTTTGAAGAAATGGTTATGAAAACCACTGCATTGGTATTAG